>NW_025534280.1:127500-142500 GCF_020615455.1 Coregonus clupeaformis
GAGGACAATCAGATCTCAATTTGGTTCTCCAAGAGGGGGAAGGGTTATAAGAGGTCATAGAGGAGCTATGAAGGTTTATAGGGATCTAAAAGACACGTCACATACAGGCAGAAGGGAACGTTGACCCAAAAGGGAGACGACTGGGACGACATTGACTAAAGGACCTTATGGGGGTTTCTACTGCTTAGTCGGCTACAGGTCAGCAGACATTCTACTTGCACTAAAAACAAACACTACAGACATCAAATACTCACAGCGACATTTCATCTATAGATGAAGTCAAATGGAAAATAAACCACGATTTAATGAAGCTACGGTTTCCGCGCATCTATGGTAAAACAATCAGATACATTTAGCGAGCTGAGAGAAACCGTGAGAGTGTGGAATGTCTGCCATACCTTGGAGCCAATCAACCCCTTCTTGTAAGCCCTCTCCTTTCACAGCGTCACTGGCACTGAAACAGCTACACGAAAGAGCAAGTCAGCGAAGGACCCAATGCTTCGACAACGATTGGAAAAGGGCAGGGGGTTTTGTCGTATAAAAAAGGCCTGTTCTGGAGGTTGGACAAAACAGACCCTATGAAATCTAATGCACTGTAACTGACACTGAATCCTGGTCCAGGTCTAGAAACATATGGAATGTGTGCTAACATGGATTGTGGGTGCAAATAACTAGTCCACCTACCAGATGTGCCAGGGCTTGTCCTTGACGTTCTCCAGACAGAGTAGCTGGGAGACCTTGACTGAAGACAGGGCGTCTCTCACGTCCATCTTGTTGGCAAAGAACAGCAGGGGGATCCGCCGGTGCTTGATGTCTAGATGGACCAGGTTAGACGACAGGGACAGACACAAACAGCGCCTTCAGAAAGTTGTGTCACAGCCTGAATTTAAAATGGATTCAATTCAGATTGTCTGTCACTGGCCTACACACAATACCCCATAATTGATACGTGTTGGTAAGTCTTGGCTTGGTTCAAATGATACGTGTTAGTTAGTCTTGGTTCAAATGATATGTGTTGGTAAGTCTTGGTTCAAATGATATGCGTTGGTTAGTCTTGGCTTGGTTCAAATGCTATGTATTGGTTAGTCTTGGCTTGGTTCAAATGATACGTGTTAGCTAGTCTTGGTTCAAATGATACGTGTTGGTAAGTCTTGGTTCAAATGATACGTGTTGGTTAGTCTTGGCTTGGTTCAAATGATACATGTTGGTTAGTCTTGGTTCAAATGATACGTGTTGGTTAGTCTTGGTTGAAATGATACATGTTGGTTAGTCTTGGTTCAAATGATACGTGTTGGTTAGTCTTGGTTCAAATGATACGTGTTGGTAAGTCTTGGTTCAAATGATACGTGTTGGTTAGTCTTGGTTCAAATGATACGTGTTGGTTAGTCTTGGTTCAAATGATACGTGTTGGTTAGTCTTGGCTGGATGGTTGAGGAGTGTATCCAGTTCTATGTGAATCAATGTGGAGGATGATTCACCTGGGTGATTGAGGAGGGTGTATAATGTGGAGGGTGATTCACCTGGGTGGTTGAGGAGGGTGTATAATGTGGAGGATGATTCACCTGGGTGGTTGAGGAGCGTATCCAGTTCTTCTTTAGCCACCACCATCCTCAACTTGTCTCCACTGTCCACCACGAAGATGATGGCTTGACCCTCCCTGGGGGGGGGAGAGGGGTAAAGGGTCAACATGATTCACTACCATTACTACCTACCCTGTGTGTGTGTGTCTGTGTGTCACTTTGTGTGTTTATCACTGTGTGTGTCTGTCTGTGTGTGTGTGTGTGTGTGTCACTGTGTGTGTCTGTGTGTGTATGTGTGTGTGTGTTTATCACTGTGTGTGTCTGTGTGTGTGTGTGTGTGTGTCTGTGTGTGTGTGTGTGTGTGTGTGTGTGTTTATCACTGTATGTGTGTCTGTGTGTGTGTGTGTATCACTGTGTGTGTGTGTGTGTGTGTGTATCACTGTGTGTGTGTGTGTGTGTGTGTGTGTGTGTGTGTGTGTATCACTGTATGTGTGTGTGAACAGACCCACTTGTAGTAATGCTCCCAGAGGTTCCTGTATCTCCCTTGGCCAGACATGTCGAACACTGTGAAGGACAGACTGGAGAGAAGAGATGGATTTAGAAGACTGGAGAGAAGAGATGGATTTAGAAGAAGACTGGAGAGAAGAGATGGCTTTAGAAGAAGACTGGAGAGAAGAGATGGATTTAGAAGAAGACTGGAGAGAAGAGATGGATTTAGAAGAAGACTGGAGAGAAGAGATGGCTTTAGAAGAAGACTGGAGAGAAGAGATGGATTTAGAAGAAGACTGGAGAGAAGAGATGGCTTTAGAAGAAGACTGGAGAGAAGAGATGGATTTAGAAGAAGACTGGAGAGAAGAGATGGCTTTAGAAGAAGACTGGAGAGAAGAGATGGATTTAGAAGAAGACTGGAGAGAAGAGATGGATTTAGAAGAAGACTGGAGAGAAGAGATGGCTTTAGAAGAAGACTGGAGAGAAGAGATGGCTTTAGAAGAAGACTGGAGAGAAGAGATGGATTTAGAAGAAGACTGGAGAGAAGAGATGGATTTAGAAGAAGACTGGAGAGAAGAGATGGCTTTAGAAGACTGGAGAGAAGAGATGGATTTAGAAGAAGACTGGAGAGAAGAGATGGCTTTAGAAGAAGACTGGAGAGAAGAGATGGCTTTAGAAGACTGGAGAGAAGAGATGGCTTTAGAAGAAGACTGGAGAGAAGAGATGGATTTAGAAGAAGACTGGAGAGAAGAGATGGCTTTAGAAGAAGACTGGAGAGAAGATCCTTTGGCACTATGTTGGGAATAGGATACCATTTGGGACACATCCAAGGATATGGTGATACTGGTAACGTTAAGACAATGTTCCCCCCACAACCTTCAAGGTATAGTTTTGAACATCTGATCATCGTACATACATCCATTATTGTCTCTAAAACAAATACACATCATTAATTACCTTGATGTCTTGAACTTCTCTATGCTGAAGCCAATGGTTGGGACGATGTCTTGTGTCTGGGCCTGCATGACACAGGAATACATTAGTTGTGGTTAATTACTAATCAATAGATTAGTTGTGGTTAATTACACAGGAATAGATTAGTTGTGGTTAATTACTAATCAATAGATTAGTTGTGGTTAATTACACAGGAATAGATTATTTGTGGTTAATTACACAGGAATAGATTATTTGTGGTTAATTACACAGGAATAACATCCATCCATCCATGACCTCTCTTCCTATAGCAGCACTTCTCTACCCTCTTCCTCCTCTCTCTCTCTCTCCCTCTCTCCATCTCCTCCTCCTCTCCCCCTCCATCTCCTCCTCTCTCCCCCTCCATCTCCTCCTCTCTCCCTCCATCTCCTCCTCTCTCCCCCTCCATCTCCTCCTCTCTCCCTCTCTCCATCTCCTCCTCCTCTCCTCCATCTCCTCCTCTCTCCCCCTCCATCTCCTCCTCTCTCCCCCTCCATCTCCTCCTCTCTCCCCCTCCATCTCCTCCTCTCTCCCCCTCCATCTCCTCCTCCTCTCCCCCTACATCTCCTCCTCTCTCCCCCTCCATCACCTCCTCTATCCCCCTCCATCTCCTCCTCTCTCCCCTCCATCTCCTCCTCTCTCCCCTCCATCTCCTCCTCCCTCTCCTCCTCTCCCTCCATCTCCTCCTCTCTCCCTCCATCTCCTCCTCTCTCCCTCCATCTCATCCTCTCTCCCCCTCCATCTCCTCCTCTCTCCCCTCCATCTCCTCCTCTCTCCCCCTCCATCTCCTCCTCCTCTCCCCCTCCATCTCCTCCTCTCCCCTCCATCTCCTCCTCCATCACCTCCTCTATCCCTCCATCTCCTCCTCTCTCCCTCCATCTCCTCCTCTCCCCTCCATCTCCTCCTCTCTCCCTCCATCTCCTCCTCTCCCCTCCATCTCCTCCTCTCTCCCTCCATCTCCTCCTCTCTCCCTCCATCTCCTCCTCTCCCCCACCATCTCCCCCTCTCCCCCACCATCTCCCCCTCCATCTCCTCCTCCTCTCCCCCTCCATCTCCTCCTCTCTCCCCCTCCATCTCCCTCCTCTCTCCCCCTCCATCTCCTCCTCTCTCCCCTCCATCTCCTCCTCCTCCTCCCCTCCATCTCCTCCTCTATCCCCTCCATCTCCTCCTCTCTCCCCCTCCATCTCCTCCTCCTCTCCCCCTCCATCTCCATCTCCTCCTCTCTCCCTCCATCTCCTCCTCTCTCCCTCCATCTCCTCCTCTCTCCCTCCATCTCTTCCTCCTCTCTCCCTCCATCTCCTCCTCTCTCCCCTCCATCTCCTCCTCTCTCCCCCTCCATCTCCTCCTCCTCTCCCCCTCCATCTCCTCCTCTCTCCCCCTCCATCTCCTCCTCCATCACCTCCTCTATCCCTCCATCTCCTCCTCTCTCCCTCCATCTCCTCCTCTCCCCCTCCATCTCCTCCTCTCTCCCTCCATCTCCTCCTCTCCCCCTCCATCTCCTCCTCTCTCCCTCCATCTCCTCCTCTCTCCCTCCATCTCCTCCTCTCCCTCCATCTCCTCCTCTCCCCCACCATCTCCCCCTCCATCTCCTCCTCTCTCTCCCTCCATCTCCTCCTCTCTCCTCCATCTCCTCCTCTCCCCTCCATCTCCTCCTCTCCCCCTCCATCTCCTCTCTCCCTCCATCTCCTCCTCTCTCCTCCATCTCCTCCTCTCCCCTCCATCTCCTCCTCTCCCCCTCCATCTCCTCCTCCTCTCCCCTCCATCTCCTCCTCTCTCCCTCCATCTCCTCCTCTCTCCCTCCATCTCCTCCTCTCTCCCACCATCTCCTCCTTTCCTCCATCTCCTCCTTTCCCCCTCCATCTCCTCCTCTCCCCTCCATCTTCTCCTCTCTCCCTCCATATCCTCCTCTCCCCCACAATCTCCTCCTCTCCCCCTCCATCTCCTCCTCTCTCCCTCAATCTCTTCCTCCTCTCTCCCTCCATCTCCTCCTCTCTCCCTCCATCTCCTCCTCTCCATCTCCTCCTCTCTCCCTCCATCCCCTCCTCTCCATCTCCTCCTCTCTCCCTCCATCTCCTCCTCTCTATCTCCATCTCCTCCTCCTCTCCTCCTCCATTCCTCTCTCCCTGCGGTTACTCCTTGTATCTCTCTCCACCACCCCTCTTCAGGAAGACATGGAATCCTTCTCCTCTGAAAACCACTAACTATAATGAGTTACTCTACTCCTGTCTCCCTCCATCTCCTCCTCTCTCCCTAACCACTAACTATAATGAGTTACTCTACTCCTGTCTCCCTCCATCTCCTCCTCTCTCCCTAACCACTAACTATAATGAGTTACTCTACTCCTGTCTCCCTCCATCTCCTCCTCTCTCCCTAACCACTAACTATAATGAGTTACTCTACTCCTGTCTCCCTCCATCTCCTCCTCTCTCCCTAACCACTAACTATAATGAGTTACTCTACTCCTGTCTCCCTCCATCTCCTCCTCTCTCCCTAACCACTAACTATAATGAGTTACTCTACTCCTGTCTCCCTCCATCTCCTCCTCTCTCCCTAACCACTAACTATAATGAGTTACTCTACTCCTGTCTCCCTCCATCTCCTCCTCTCTCCCTAACCACTAACTATAATGAGTTACTCTACTCCTAAAAATGTTGTCATTTCTTACACCTGTATGTGTGACTTTACATGGCCATACTATATATATCACAGCAAACCACTAACCCATTCTCATCTAGTTCATTAAGTAAGTAGGTTCCTAACTGATCCAGGCTACTAGTGTAGACTTACATTGGATGGTTTGAGTTGGTTGATGATAGTGGTCTTCCCACTGTTGTCCAGTCCCAGACACAGGACGTTCACTTCCTTCTTCTTCAGCCCCAGCCAGCCAGCCAGTTTGTCAAACAGACCCATTGTTGGCCGTCTTATTCCGGGGGGGTCTCTGTTGAAGAAAAATATATTGCATCATAGTAGCTAAGACCATCACACAGCAATAAAACGTGTGACAACAACTGAATCTGCCCTGCAAACCCAGGGTGTAGGGCCTAATCATTAGTCCAAACAGTTACAAAACAAGAGTTTCTATTTGACAAATGCAGGTAGGACTCCGACATTGCTCGTCCTAATATTTCTATATTTCTTAATTCCGTTCTTTTACTTTTTAGATTTGTGTGTATTTATTGTTAGATAGTACTCCACTGTTGGAGCTGGGAACACAAGCATTTCACTACACCCACAATAACATCTGATAAATATGTGTATGCGACCAATAACATTTGATTTGATTTTTAGCTAGATCCCTCCCTGTTTCATTCCGTTTGCTTCCGTTTAAGAAATGTTTCGCAACAGAATCGGCATAACGAATACGCCCCAGGTATGCATCCACAGAGCATGGTAAGAGAGCTTAGCTCTGTCTGCTTGGCTGGAAGACAGAAGTCACATGACGCAAAGGTAGAAGAATGGTGCTAAGTTCAGACCTTCATCTCCTGAGTACAGACCTTCATCTCCTGAGTACAGACCTTCATCTCCTGAGTACAGATTTTCATCTCCTGAGTACATGCCTTCATCTCCTGAGTACATACCTTCATCTCCTGAGTACATACCTTCATCTCCTGAGTACATGCCTTCATCTCCTGAGTACATACCTTCATCTCCTGAGTACATACCTTCATCTCCTGAGTACAGACCTTCATCTCCTGAGTACAGACCTTCATCTCCTGAGTACAGACCTTCATCTCCTGAGTGCAAACCAAGTAAACTTACTTCTACATGTCTACATGCTCTCTTGAGAACCTTGAGGATCTGGAAATGGAGTTGGTCGGCAGTGGTGAGCGCTCTGAAGTTGAGTCAGACCAGGATGAAGTGGGCATTCCTGAGGCGACAGGTGTGGTAGAGACTTCCAACGTTTACCCTGAGAATCCTACCAGGGATGATTGTGGACCGGTTGGAGCGAGATGTTTGGAAAGAGTGGATTCCTGCTTTTTTGGCCAACCCATATGTTGTGTCAAGCTGGGTAAAGGACAAACTGGAAATGGTTACATCTGTGAAAGTTTCGAGAAGAGGAATTGTTTACATTTTTCGTGCATCCTCCGGCCAGAGGAAGCGGGCGCTTCACGTCACACGTCTCGGGGCTCAACCTGTGTCGTGGGGGGGTAGCGTTGAGTGTAGAGATGGATCAAAATGATAAATATCATTCCTAGTGTTTTTTGACGCCCGCCGTTTTGGGGAGACGTAGACCCGGTGGAAATGGCAAGACTGAGAATACCCTGTCTGTCTTGTTGAGCTTTGACACAGAGTTTCTACATGATAAAGGTCAGGTTAGGTTATATTTGCTATTCTGTAAGGGGCTATGTTCGAACCCGCTACGGTGCTTTAGGTGCCAAGGATTCAGACACGTCGCAGCAGTGTGTAGAAGGGAGATGTGCAGGAGGTCACAGTCAGAGGGAGATGTGCAGGAGGTCACAGTCAGATGGAGATGTGCAGGGAGGTCACAGTCAGATGGAGGTGTGCAGGAGGTCACAGTCAGATGGAGATGTGCAGGAGGTCACAGTCAGATGGAGGTGTGCAGGGAGGTCACAGTCAGATGGAGATGTGCAGGAGGTCACAGTCAGATGGAGATGTGCAGGAGGTCACAGTCAGATGGAGGTGTGCAGGAGGTCACAGTCAGATGGAGATGTGCAGGAGGTCACAGTCAGATGGAGATGTGCAGGAGGTCACAGTCAGATGGAGATGTGCAGGAGGTCACAGTCAGAGGGAGATGTGCAGTTGGGATAAGAGAAAGCGCTGTGTGTCAACTGTGGGGGCGCCCATGCAGCTGGAGGCTCCCAAGTGCCCCTGTGAGAGAGAGGTTGAGATGTCCAGAGTTCGAGTGGGGCAGAAAGTTTCCTATGCTGAGGCAGTGAAGAGAGTAGAGGATAGTCCAAGGGTGAGCGATTCAACTGGGAGCCCCGCCAGTAAGTAGGCCTGAACAGAGAGATCCAGAGAGGGTGAGTTTTAGTAACGTTGGATTTCTTGCGTTTACAGCCAGCCATGGTGATCAACTGCACTGCGCTGATGGAGCGGAAATCCCAGAAGACAGATGTGGTAGTTGCAGCAGCAGAGAAAATATTTGGGTGTGAGAGATTTTAGTGCAGAAGATCTACAGGAAGTTTTTAAGAGAAGGAGTTCCATCCTCCCAGGCTGACAGCCTGGTGTAGGATTATTTAGGGCCAAAGTAGTGGGATGAGGTGGTGGGTTTTTGGGGGGGGGACAGTGTATAGGTGCAGGGCAGTGGAGGCTGCTGAGGGGAGAACGGTTCATAATAACGGCTGGAATGGAGTAAATGGAATGGTATCAAAAACATGGTTTTCATGGGTTTGCTACCATTGCATTACATTTACATTTACATTTTAGTCATTTAGCAGACGCTCTTATTCAGAGCGACTTACAGTTGGTGAGTGCATTCATGTTTTTTTGTTTTGATTTTTTTCATACTGGCCCCCCGTGGGAAACGAACCCACATCCCTGCCGACCAATTGTGCGCCGCCCATGGGTCTAATAATGCATTCACTCCATTCCAGCCATTTATGAGCAGTTCTCCCCTCAGCAGCCTCCACTGGTGAAGGGTTAGATGGTGATACAATTTAAGATTTTCCCATTCCCCTTTTTACCAAAATGTGTAATCCACACTCCGACCTGCGAAAGGCAGCAATACGCAATACAGCGTCTAATCTGCCGGAAATTCACACGAAGAAGAAGAGTTTAATTGCTAGCTAGCTGACTGGCTGGCTAACGTAGCATTACAATAGATACAGTAAGCGCCACATGTAGCAAGGAGTTTTTTCTTCTTCTTCTAGATAGTCACATTTAGGGTAGTTGAGGGTCTCATTTTGATTCGTAGCTAATGCGTCAGCAACAACGAAAGATAATGTAGTTTCAACCCTTTCTGATGTAGCTAGCTAGTTAGCATAACGTGTTAGCTACTTGTTAATAAATTAGCAAACTAACGTTAGCTAGCTATCTGGTTAGCTAGAGTTAGCAGCGCGACTAGCTAGCTATTTTAGTAAATCTTAATCCTTGGACCTAGTTTACCATAACGTAGATTGACCAGCTTTGAGTTTACTAAACTGGGTTAAATGGGATGTACTCAAGGTGCCTATAATCCCATTGAAAGAAACGATAGCTAGCTAGCAAACGTTAGCTATCTTCTTCCCAGCAGCATATGTGCAATTTATCTTCTCTTTACCTGAAAAAGGGGGGTCTTTGGTACGATTCTTCCAACTTTGTTCTTCAAATATCAAACGATGCGTATCGAAACCCAGTCATAACCAGTCACAGCCCGATGACATGTTGATATTTTCATTCATTTCTCTCAGTCCAGTGTTTCGGTGCTCAGAAAGCAGTGGCAGTTTCCACGGCGTTGTCTAGACGACGGACGACGTAGCTAGACTTTCTGTATCTTGGCTCCAAATGCGCCATCCGCTGGACATCACGGGCATTACAACCGATGATACGACGGACCACTTTGTACCACGACATGACTAAATCACACCGATAGGATGAATATTTTAATAGTTGAGTCAAAACGATGGCAATAATATATAACAACATCACCAACCAGCAGAGCCTACATCTTCCTTTATAAACACCCTGCCTACAAGGCTGTTATTGATCACCAGTTAGGGCGTACAGTGTCCATTAATACATTATACAAAAATACATTTGAAAATTGTGAGGGAAAAAAAAGCATTCATAATGTGTGTATGTTTGCTACTACAGATCCCAGAGTGTATTGCTGGGATGGGAGGGAGGGAGGAGGTGGTGCTGCCCCCAAACGTCCTGAGCACCTGTTTGAACAGATCCACCCCCCCATGAGAGCTCTCAATGTCAGGAAAATATGTGGGGATCTCTCCAGTGACGAATGAGGATGCTGATTGGTGTGTGAGAGAGAGAGAGTATTCGTATCATTCACCCTACTCATGTGTGCTGTATCTGTCTGAGGGAGCCTATTTAACATTTACATTTTAGTCATTTAGCAGACGCTCTTATCCAGAGCGACTTACAGTTAGTGCATACATTATTAATTTTTTCATACCCACAACCCTGGCGTTGCAAACGCCATGCTCTACCAACTGAGCTACATCCCTGCTGGCCATTCCCGCCCCTCTTGGTCCGTGATACATTAACCTATGTGACCATTGCAACATTCAGAGGACCTAATCATCACCACTGTTGCCTTTCTTCTGCCATAGAAGCACATCATGATCCGGATACTGTTAATGATTGTCATTCACAATGTTTGGCAATGACACAGTGTACAAGGAGAGGGGATGTTAGCTGAATAGACTGGTACCCTGGATACATTAGTACCCCATCCCAGAACAACAGGACAGAACATCTAGAATATTCAGGGCTCTCCAACCCTGTTCCTGGAGAGATACCCTCCTGTAGATTTTAACTCCAACCCTGTTCCTGGAGAGCTACCCTCCTGTAGGTTTTAACGCCAACCCTGTTCCTGGAGAGCTACCCTCCTGTAGGTTTTAACTCCAACCCTGTTCCTGGAGAGCTACCCTCCTGTAGGTTTTTAACTCCAGCCCTGTTCCTGGAGAGCTACTCTCCTGTAGGTTTTAACGCCAACCCTGTTCCTGGAGAGCTACCCTCCTGTAGGTTTTAACTCCAACCCTGTTCCTGGAGAGCTACCCTCCTGTAGGTTTTAACTCCAACCCTGTTCCTGGAGAGCTACCCTCCTGTAGGTTTTAACTCCAACCCTGTTCCTGGAGAGCTACCCTCCTGTAGGTTTTAACTCCAACCCTGCCAACAGGGCAGTCAGTGTCTGTAGGAGAGAGGAGAACCTGTTTTACTGTTCTATCATCAGTGTCTGTAGGAGAGAGGAGAACCTGTTTTACTGTTCTATCATCAGTGTCTGTAGGAGAGAGGAGAACCTGTTATACTGTTCTATCATCAGTCAGTGTCTGTAGGAGAGAGGAGAACCTGTTTTACTGTCCTATCATCAGTCAGTGTCTGCAGGAGAGAGGAGAACCTGTTTTACTGTTCTATCATCAGTGTCTGTAGGAGAGAGGAGAACCTGTTTTACTGTTCTATCATCAGTCAGTGTCTGTAGGAGAGAGGAGAACCTGTTTTACTGTTCTATCATCAGTCAGTGTCTGTAGGAGAGAGGGAGAACCTGTTTTACTGTCCTATCATCAGTGTCTGTAGGAGAGAGGAGAACCCGTTTTACTGTTCTATCATCAGTGTCTGTAGGAGAGAGGAGAACCTGTTTTACTGTTCTATCATCAGTGTCTGTAGGAGAGAGGAGAACCTGTTTTACTGTTCTATCATCAGTGTCTGTAGGAGAGAGGAGAACCTGTTTTACTGTTCTATCATCAGTGTCTGTAGGAGAGAGGAGAACCTGTTTTACTGTTCTATCATCAGTGTCTGTAGGAGAGAGGATAACCTGTTATACTGTTCTATCATCAGTCAGTGTCTGTAGGAGAGAGGAGAACCTGTTTTACTGTCCTATCATCAGTGTCTGTAGGAGAGAGGAGAACCTGTTTTACTGTTCTATCATCAGTCAGTGTCTGCAGGAGAGAGGAGAACCTGTTTTACTGTTCTATCATCAGTCAGTGTCTGTAGGAGAGAGGGAGAACCTGTTTTACTGTCCTATCATCAGTCAGTGTCTGTAGGAGAGAGGAGAACCTGTTTTACTGTCCTATCATCAGTGTCTGTAGGAGAGAGGAGAACCCGTTTTACTGTTCTATCATCAGTGTCTGTAGGAGAGAGGAGAACCTGTTTTACTGTCCTATCATCAGTGTCTGTAGGAGAGAGGAGAACCTGTTTTACTGTTCTATCATCAGTGTCTGTAGGAGAGAGGAGAACCTGTTTTACTGTTCTATCATCAGTGTCTGTAGGAGAGAGGAGAACCTGTTTTACTGTCCTATCATCAGTGTCTGTAGGAGAGAGGAGAACCTGTTTTACTGTTCTATCATCAGTGTCTGTAGGAGAGAGGAGAACCTGTTTTACTGTTCTATCATCAGTGTCTGTAGGAGAGAGGAGAACCTGTTTTACTGTCCTATCATCAGTCAGTGTCTGTAGGAGAGAGGAGAACCTGTTTTACTGTTCTATCATCAGTCAGTGTCTGTAGGAGAGATGATAACCTGTTTTACTGTCCTATCATCAGTCAGTGTCTGTAGGAGAGAGGAGAACCTGTTTTACTGTTCTATCATCAGTCAGTGTCTGTAGGAGAGAGGAGAACCTGTTTTACTGTTCTATCATCAGTGTCTGTAGGAGAGAGGATAACCTTTGTTACTGTTCTATCATCAGTCAGTGTCTGTAGGAGAGAGGAGAACCTGTTTTACTGTCCTATCATCAGTGTCTGTAGGAGAGAGGAGAACCTGTTTTACTGTCCTATCATCAGTGTCTGTAGGAGAGAGGAGAACCTGTTTTACTGTTCTATCATCAGTCAGTGTCTGTAGGAGAGAGGAGAACCTGTTTTACTGTTCTATCATCAGTCAGTGTCTGTAGGAGAGAGGAGAACCTGTTTTACTGTCCTATCATCAGTCAGTGTCTGTAGGAGAGTGGAGAACCTGTTTAACTGTTCTATCATCAGTCAGTGTCTGTAGGAGAGAGGAGAACCTGTTTTACTGTCCTATCATCAGTCAGTGTCTGTAGGAGAGAGGAGAACCTGTTTAACTGTTCTATCATCAGTCAGTGTCTGTAGGAGAGAGGAGAACCTGTTTTACTGTTCTATCATCAGTCAGTGTCACTGTGATGATGCCTCTATGTCACACTGTTCTTCACTCAGTACAGTTAATTATCTCACTGGTATTCAATATACACAGACTTAACTTCCTACACTGTGCCTCCGCTTGAGTTAAAGACACATTTAAGGAGATCAACAACAAAAAGCATCTCCACTGAAGCAGCCTTTCCTTTGTCTTGGTTCATCTCCACTGAAGCAGCATTTCCTTTGTCTTGGTTCATCTGCACTGAAGCAGCCTTTCCTTTGTCTTGGTTCATCTACACTGAAGCAGCCTTTCCTTTGTCTTGGTTCATCTCCACTGAAGCAGCCTTTACGTTGTCTTGGTTCATCTCCACTGAAGCAGCCTTTCCTTTGTCTTGGTTCATCTACACTGAAGCAGCCTTTCCTTTGTCTTGGTTCATCTGCACTGAAGCAGCCTTTCCTTTGTCTTGGTTCATCTACACTGAAGCAGCCTTTCCTTTGTCTTGGTTCATCTGCACTGAAGCAGCCTTTACTTTGCCTTGGTTCATCTACACTGAAGCAGCCTTTCCTTTGTCTTGGTTCATCTACACTGAAGCAGCCTTTCCTTTGTCTTGGTTCATCTCCACTGAAGCAGCCTTTACTTTGTCTTGGTTCATCTACACTGAAGCAGCCTTTCCTTTGTCTTGGTTCATCCACACTGAAGCAGCCTTTCCTTTGTCTTGGTTCATCCACACTGAAGCAGCCTTTCCTTTGTCTTGGTTCATCTGCACTGAAGCAGCCTTTACTTTGTCTTGGTTCATCTGCACTGAAGCAGCCTTTACTTTGTCTTGGTTCATCTACACTGAAGCAGCCTTTACTTTGTCTTGGTTCATCTCCACTGAAGCAGCCTTTCCTTTGTCTTGGTTCATCTACACTGAAGCAGCCTTTCCTTTGTCTTGGTTCATCTCCACTGAAGCAGCCTTTCCTTTGTCTTGGTTCATCTACACTGAAGCAGCCTTTCCTTTGTCTTGGTTCATCTACACTGAAGCAGCCTTTCCTTTGTCTTGGTTCATCTACACTGAAGCATCCTTTCCTTTGCCTTGGTTCATCTGCACTGAAGCAGCCTTTCCTTTGTCTTGGTTCATCTCCACTGAAGCAGCCTTTCCTTTGTCTTGGTTCATCTGCACTGAAGCAGCCTTTCCTTTGTCTTGGTTCATCTACACTGAAGCAGCCTTTCCTTTGTCTTGGTTCATCTACACTGAAGCAGCCTTTCCTTTGTCTTGGTTCAAGTAAGTTTGTCAACTGAGGCACTGAACGCCAACTGACATGGAAACAGAGAAGCTGTTATCAACCATCACACAATCAGTGACAAGAAATAACACTTTTTAAAAAGGCTTTAAGTTTTAAGATCTGCACTGTTGCCATGTAGCAGCGTCTCAGGACCATGGACAGCTTCCAACAGAATGAAGGGTGGTCTGCTACTACAAACACATGAACACATACCCCCCAAGTAAATGACGACAGCCTTCTTCACTGGCTGCCAGAAAAGCCTCGGGAGTCTGGAAGAACGAATTGAATCCTTGGCAGATGGCTCTTCCATTAAGTCAGTGGAGGCAGGTTGGTGGTGGCCATCGCAACACATCCTAACAGCAGTTAACTAAATCACTAATAAACTCTTCCATTAGTCTGCGGAGGCAGCCCCTAACGAGCAGCCGTCATGGCAACACAAATGGTAGAAAGGGTCTGGTGTACTGGCCATGCTGTTAATCTGAACAGTAGAAAGGGTCTGGTGTACTGGCCATGCTGTTAATCTGAACAGTAGAAAGGGTCTGGTCTACTGGCCATGCTGTTAATCTGAACAGTAGAAAGGGTCTGGTGTACTGGCCATGCTGTTAATCTGAACAGTAGAAAGGGTCTGGTCTACTGGCCATGCTGTTGAACTGAACAGTAGAAAGGGTCTGGTCTACTGGCCATGCTGTTAATCTGAACAGTAGAAAGGGTCTGGTCTACTGGCCATGCTGTTGAACTGAACAGTAGAAAGGGTCTGGTCTACTGGCCATGCTGTTAATCTGAACAGTAGAAAGGGTCTGGTGTACTGGCCATGCTGTTGAACTGAACAGTAGAAAGGGTCTGGTCTACTGGCCATGCTGTTAATCTGAACAGTAGAAAGGGTCTGGTCTACTGGCCATGCTGTTAATCTGAACAGTAGAAAGGGTCTGGTCTACTGGCCATGCTGTTAATCTGAACAGTAGAAAGGGTCTGGTGTACTGGCCATGCTGTTAATCTGAACAGTAGAAAGGGTCTGGTCTACTGGCCATGCTGTTAATCTGAACAGTAGAAAGGGTC
>NW_025534280.1:147500-177500 GCF_020615455.1 Coregonus clupeaformis
TATAGATGAAGTCAAATGGAAAATAAACCACGATTTAATGAAGCTACGGTTTCCGCGCATCTATGGTAAAACAATCAGATACATTTAGCGAGCTGAGAGAAACCGTGAGAGTGTGGAATGTCTGCCATACCTTGGAGCCAATCAACCCCTTCTTGTAAGCCCTCTCCTTTCACAGCGTCACTGGCACTGAAACAGACACGAAAGAGCAAGTCAGCGAAGGACCCAATGCTTCGACAACGATTGGAAAAGGGCAGGGGGTTTTGTCGTATAAAAAAGGCCTGTTCTGGAGGTTGGACAAAACAGACCCTATGAAATCTAATGCACTGTAACTGACACTGAATCCTGGTCCAGGTCTAGAAACATATGGAATGTGTGCTAACATGGATTGTGGGTGCAAATAACTAGTCCACCTACCAGATGTGCCAGGGCTTGTCCTTGACGTTCTCCAGACAGAGTAGCTGGGAGACCTTGACTGAAGACAGGGCGTCTCTCACGTCCATCTTGTTGGCAAAGAACAGCAGGGGGATCCGCCGGTGCTTGATGTCTAGATGGACCAGGTTAGACGTCAGAGACAGACACAAACAGCGCCTTCAGAAAGTTGTGTTACAGCCTGAATTTAAAATGGATTCAATTCAGATTGTCTGTCACTGGCCTACACACAATACCCCATAATTGATACGTGTTAGCTAGTCTTGGCTTGGTTCAAATGAAACGTGTTGGTTAGTCTTGGCTTGGTTCAAATGATACGTGTTGGTTAGTCTTGGTTCCAATGATACGTGCTAGTTAGTCTTGGCTTGGTTGAAATGATATGTATTGGTTAGTCTTGGTTCAAGTTTTATGTGTTGGTTAGTCTTGGTTCAAATTATATGCGTTGGTTAGTCTTGGTTCAAATGATATGCGTTGGTTAGTCTTGGTTCAAATGATATGCGTTGGTTAGTCTTGGTTCAAATGATATGCGTTGGTTAGTCTTGGCTTGGTTCAAATGATATGTGTTGGTTAGTCTTGGTTCGAATGATACGTGTTGGTAAGTCTTGGTTTAAATTATATGTGTTGGTTAGTCTTGGCTGGATGGTTGAGGAGTGTATCCAGTTCAATATGAATCAATGTGGAGGATGATTCACCTGGGTGGTTGAGGAGTGTATAATGTGGAGGATGATTCACCTGGGTGACTGAGGAGCGTATAATGTGGAGGATGATTCACCTGGGTGGTTGAGGAGCGTATAATGTGGAGGATGATTCACCTGGGTGGTTGAGGAGTGTATAATGTGTAGGATGATTCACCTGGGTGGTTGAGGAGGGTATAATGTGGAGGATGATTCACCTGGGTGGTTGAGGAGCGTATAATGTGGAGGATGATTCCCCTGGGTGGTTGAGGAGTGTATAATGTGGAGGATGATTCCCCTGGGTGGTTGAGGAGTGTATAATGTGGAGGATGATTCCCCTGGGTGGTTGAGGAGTGTATAATGTGGAGGATGATTCACCTGGGTGGTTGAGGAGCGTATAATGTGGAGGATGATTCCCCTGGGTGGTTGAGGAGTGTATAATGTGGAGGATGATTCACCTGGGTGGTTGAGGAGCGTATAATGTGGAGGATGATTCACCTGGGTGGTTGAGGAGTGTATAATGTGGAGGATGATTCCCCTGGGTGGTTGAGGAGGGTATAATGTGGAGGATGATTCACCTGGGTGGTTGAGGAGCGTATAATGTGGAGGATGATTCCCCTGGGTGGTTGAGGAGTGTATAATGTGGAGGATGATTCCCCTGGGTGGTTGAGGAGTGTATAATGTGGAGGATGATTCCCCTGGGTGGTTGAGGAGTGTATAATGTGGAGGATGATTCACCTGGGTGGTTGAGGAGCGTATAATGTGGAGGATGATTCCCCTGGGTGGTTGAGGAGTGTATAATGTGGAGGATGATTCACCTGGGTGGTTGAGGAGCGTATAATGTGGAGGATGATTCACCTGGGTGGTTGAGGAGCGTATAATGGGGAGGATGATTCACCTGGGTGGTTGAGGAGCGTATAATGTGGAGGATGATTCACCTGGGTGGTTGAGGAGCGTATAATGTGGAGGATGATTCACCTGGGTGGTTGAGGAGTGTATAATGTGGAGGGTGATTCACCTGGGTGGTTGAGGAGCGTATAATGTGGAGGATGATTCCCCTGGGTGGTTGAGGAGTGTATAATGTGGAGGATGATTCACCTGGGTGGTTGAGGAGTGTATAATGTGGAGGATGATTCCCCTGGGTGGTTGAGGAGGGTATAATGTGGAGGATGATTCCCCTGGGTGGTTGAGGAGGGTGTATAATGTGGAGGATGATTCACCTGGGTGGTTGAGGAGGGTGTATAATGTGGAGGATGATTCACCTGGGTGGTTGAGGAGTGTATAATGTGGAGGATGATTCACCTGGGTGGTTGAGGAGGGTGTATAATGTGGAGGGTGATTCACCTGGGTGGTTGAGGAGCGTATAATGTGGAGGATGATTCACCTGGGTGGTTGAGGAGCGTATAATGTGGAGGATGATTCACCTGGGTGGTTGAGGAGCGTATAATGTGGAGGATGATTCACCTGGGTGGTTGAGGAGCGTATAATGTGGAGGATGATTCACCTGGGTGGTTGAGGAGCGTATAATGTGGAGGGTGATTCACCTGGGTGGTTGAGGAGCGTATAATGTGGAGGATGATTCACCTGGGTGGTTGAGGAGCGTATAATGTGGAGGATGATTCACCTGGGTGGTTGAGGAGCGTATAATGTGGAGGATGATTCACCTGGGTGGTTGAGGAGCGTATAATGTGGAGGATGATTCACCTGGGTGGTTGAGGAGTGTATAATGTGGAGGATGATTCACCTGGGTGGTTGAGGAGCGTATAATGTGGAGGATGATTCACCTGGGTGGTTGAGGAGCGTATAATGTGGAGGATGATTCACCTGGGTGGTTGAGGAGTGTATAATGTGGAGGATGATTCCCCTGGGTGGTTGAGGAGCGTATAATGTGGAGGATGATTCACCTGGGTGGTTGAGGAGCGTATAATGTGGAGGATGATTCACCTGGGTGGTTGAGGAGTGTATAATGTGGAGGATGATTCACCTGGGTGGTTGAGGAGCGTATAATGTGGAGGATGATTCACCTGGGTGGTTGAGGAGCGTATAATGTGGAGGATGATTCACCTGGGTGGTTGAGGAGTGTATAATGTGGAGGATGATTCCCCTGGGTGGTTGAGGAGTGTATAATGTGGAGGATGATTCCCCTGGGTGGTTGAGGAGTGTATAATGTGGAGGATGATTCCCCTGGGTGGTTGAGGAGTGTATAATGTGGAGGGTGATTCACCTGGGTGGTTGAGGAGCGTATAATGTGGAGGATGATTCCCCTGGGTGGTTGAGGAGCGTATAATGTGGAGGATGATTCCCCTGGGTGGTTGAGGAGTGTATAATGTGGAGGATGATTCCCCTGGGTGGTTGAGGAGCGTATAATGTGGAGGATGATTCACCTGGGTGGTTGAGGAGCGTATAATGTGGAGGATGATTCACCTGGGTGGTTGAGGAGCGTATAATGTGGAGGATGATTCACCTGGGTGGTTGAGGAGTGTATAATGTGGAGGATGATTCACCTGGGTGGTTGAGGAGCGTATAATGTGGAGGATGATTCACCTGGGTGGTTGAGGAGCGTATAATGTGGAGGATGATTCACCTGGGTGGTTGAGGAGCGTATCCAGTTCTTCTTTAGCCACCACCATCCTCAACTTGTCTCCACTGTCCACCACGAAGATGATGGCTTGACCCTCCCTGGGGGGGGGAGAGAGGGGTAAAGGGTCAACATGATTCACTACCATTACTACCTACCCTGTGTGTGTGTGTCTGTGTGTGTCTGTGTGTGTGTCTGTGTGTGTCTGTGTGTTTATCACTGTGTGTGTCTGTGTGTGTGTGTGTGTGTGTGTATCACTGTGTGTGTCTGTGTGTGTCTGTGTGTTTATCACTGTGTGTGTCTGTGTCTGTGTGTGTCTGTGTGTTTATCACTGTGTGTGTCTGTGTGTGTCTGTGTGTTTATCACTGTGTGTGTCTGTGTGTATGTGTGTGTGTTTATCACTGTGTGTGTGTCTGTGTGTGTCTGTGTGTTTATCACTGTGTGTGTCTGTGTCTGTGTGTGTCTTTGTGTGTATCACTGTGTGTGTCTGTGTGTGTCTGTGTGTTTATCACTGTGTGTGTCTGTGTGTGTCTATGTGTTTATCACTGTGTGTGTCTGTGTGTGTGTGTGTGTGTGTGTGTGTGTGTGTATCGCTGTATGTGAACAGACTGACTTGTAGTAATGCTCCCAGAGGTTCCTGTATCTCCCTTGGCCAGACATGTCGAACACTGTGAAGGACAGACTGGAGAGAAGAGATGGCTTTAGAAGAAGACTGGAGAGAAGAGATGGATTTAGAAGAAGACTGGAGAGAAGAGATGGATTTAGAAGAAGACTGGAGAGAAGAGATGGCTTTAGAAGAAGACTGGAGAGAAGAGATGGCTTTAGAAGAAGACTGGAGAGAAGAGATGGCTTTAGAAGAAGACTGGAGAGAAGAGATGGATTTAGAAGAAGACTGGAGAGAAGAGATGGCTTTAGAAGAAGACTGGAGAGAAGAGATGGATTTAGAAGAAGACTGGAGAGAAGAGATGGCTTTAGAAGAAGACTGGAGAGAAGAGATGGATTTAGAAGAAGACTGGAGAGAAGAGATGGCTTTAGAAGAAGACTGGAGAGAAGAGATGGATTTAGAAGAAGACTGGAGAGAAGAGATGGCTTTAGAAGAAGACTGGAGAGAAGAGATGGCTTTAGAAGAAGACTGGAGAGAAGATCCTTTGGCACTATGTTGGGAATAGGATACCATTTGGGACACATCCAAGGATATGGTGATACTGGTAACGTTAAGACAATGTTCCCCCCACAACCTTCAAGGTATAGTTTTGAACATCTGATCATCGTACATACATCCATTATTGTCTCTAAAACAAATACACATCATTAATTACCTTGATGTCTTGAACTTCTCTATGCTGAAGCCAATGGTTGGGACGATGTCTTGTGTCTGGGCCTGCATGACACAGGAATACATTAGTTGTGGTTAATTACTAATCAATAGATTAGTTGTGGTTAATTACACAGGAATAGATTAGTTGTGGTTAATTACTAATCAATAGATTAGTTGTGGTTAATTACACAGGAATAGATTATTTGTGGTTAATTACACAGGAATAGATTATTTGTGGTTAATTACACAGGAATAACATCCATCCATCCATGACCTCTCTTCCTATAGCAGCACTTCTCTACCCTCTTCCTCCTCTCTCTCTCTCTCCCTCTCTCCATCTCCTCCTCCTCTCCCCCTCCATCTCCTCCTCTCTCCCCCTCCATCTCCTCCTCTCTCCCCCCTCCATCTCCTCCTCTCTCCCCTCCATCTCCCCTCCTCCTCTCCCCCCTACATCTCCTCCTCTCTCCCCCCTCCATCACCTCCTCTATCCCCCTCCATCTCCTCCTCTCTCCCCCTCCATCTCCTCCTCTCTCCCCTCCATCTCCTCCTCCTCTCCCCCTCCATCTCCTCCTCTCTCCCTCCATCTCCTCCTCTCTCCCTCCATCTCATCCTCCTCTCTCCCTCCATCTCCTCCTCTCTCCCCCTCCATCTCCTCCTCTCTCCCCTCCATCTCCTCCTCCTCTCCCCCTCCATCTCCTCCTCTCTCCCCCTCCATCTCCTCCTCCATCACCTCCTCTATCCCTCCATCTCCTCCTCTCTCCCTCCATCTCCTCCTCTCCCCCTCCATCTCCTCCTCTCTCCCTCCATCTCCTCCTCTCCCCTCCATCTCCTCCTCTCTCCCTCCATCTCCTCCTCTCTCCCTCCATCTCCTCCTCTCCCCCACCATCTCCCCCTCTCCCCACCATCTCCCCCTCCATCTCCTCCTCCCCCCCTCCATCTCCTCCTCTCTCCCCCTCCATCTCCTCCTCTCTCCCCCTCCATCTCCTCCTCTCTCCCCCTCCATCTCCTCCTCCTCCTCCCCTCCATCTCCTCCTCTCTCCCCCTCCATCACCTCCTCTATCCCCCTCCATCTCCTCCTCTCTCCCCCTCCATCTCCTCCTCCTCTCCCCCTCCATCTCCATCTCCTCCTCTCTCCCTCCATCTCCTCCTCTCTCCCTCTCCCTCCCTCCATCTCTTCCTCCTCTCTCCCTCCATCTCCTCCTCTCTCCCCCTCCATCTCCTCCTCTCTCCCCCTCCATCTCCTCCTCCTCTCCCCTCCATCTCCTCCTCTCTCCCCCTCCATCTCCTCCTCCATCACCTCCTCTATCCCTCCATCTCCTCCTCTCTCCCTCCATCTCCTCCTCTCCCCCTCCATCTCCTCCTCTCTCCCTCCATCTCCTCCTCTCTCCCCCTCCATCTCCTCCTCCTCCTCCCTCCATCTCCTCCTCTCTCCCCCTCCATCTCCTCCTCTATCCCCCTCCATCTCCTCCTCTCTCCCCCTCCATCTCCTCCTCCTCTCCCCCTCCATCTCCATCTCCTCCTCTCTCCCTCCATCTCCTCCTCTCTCCCTCCATCTCCTCCTCTCTCCCCTCCATCTCTTCCTCCTCTCTCCCTCCATCTCCTCCTCTCTCCCCCTCCATCTCCTCCTCTCTCCCCCTCCATCTCCTCCTCCTCTCCCCCTCCATCTCCTCCTCTCTCCCCCTCCATCTCCTCCTCCATCACCTCCTCTATCCCTCCATCTCCTCCTCTCTCCCTCCATCTCCATCTCCTCCTCTCTCCCTCCATCTCCTCCTCTCTCCCTCCATCTCCTCCTCTCCCCACCATCTCCCCCTCCATCTCCTCCTCCTCTCTCCCTCCATCTCCTCCTCTCTCCCTCCATCTCCTCCTCTCCCCCTCCATCTCCTCCTCCTCTCTCCCTCCATCTCCTCCTCTCTCCCTCCATCTCCTCCTCTCCCCCCCTCCATATCCTCCTCTCCCCCACAATCTCCTCCTCTCCCCCTCCATCTCCTCCTCTCCCCCTCCATCTCCTCCTCTCTCCCTCAATCTCTTCCTCCTCTCTCCCTCCATCTCCTCCTCTCTCCCTCCATCTCCTCCTCTCCATCTCCTCCTCTCTCCCTCCATCCCCTCCTCTCCATCTCCTCCTCTCTCCCTCCATCTCCTCCTCTCTCCCTCCATCTCCTCCTCTCTATCTCCATCTCCTCCTCCTCTCCTCCTCCATCACCTCCTCCATTCCTCTCTCCCTGCGGTTACTCCTTGTATCTCTCTCCACCACCCCTCTTCAGGAAGACATGGAATCCTTCTCCTCTGAAAACCACTAACTATAATGAGTTACTCTACTCCTGTCTCCCTCCATCTCCTCCTCTCTCCCTAACCACTAACTATAATGAGTTACTCTACTCCTGTCTCCCTCCATCTCCTCCTCTCTCCCTAACCACTAACTATAATGAGTTACTCTACTCCTGTCTCCCTCCATCTCCTCCTCTCTCCCTAACCACTAACTATAATGAGTTACTCTACTCCTGTCTCCCTCCATCTCCTCCTCTCTCCCTAACCACTAACTATAATGAGTTACTCTACTCCTGTCTCCCTCCATCTCCTCCTCTCTCCCTAACCACTAACTATAATGAGTTACTCTACTCCTAAAAATGTTGTCATTTCTTACACCTGTATGTGTGACTTTACATGGCCATACTATATATATCACAGCAAACCACTAACCCATTCTCATCTAGTTCATTAAGTAAGTAGGTTCCTAACTGATCCAGGCTACTAGTGTAGACTTACATTGGATGGTTTGAGTTGGTTGATGATAGTGGTCTTCCCACTGTTGTCCAGTCCCAGACACAGGACGTTCACTTCCTTCTTCTTCAGCCCCAGCCAGCCAGCCAGTTTGTCAAACAGACCCATTGTTGGCCGTCTTATTCCGGGGGGGGGGGGGGTCTCTGTTGAAGAAAATATATTGCATCATAGTAGCTAAGACCATCACACAGCAATAAAACGTGTGACAACAACTGAATCTGCCCTGCAAACCCAGGGTGTAGGGCCTAATCATTAGTCCAAACAGTTACAAAACAAGAGTTTCTATTTGACAAATGCAGGTAGGACTCCGACATTGCTCGTCCTAATATTTCTATATTTCTTAATTCCGTTCTTTTACTTTTTAGATTTGTGTGTATTTATTGTTAGATAGTACTCCACTGTTGGAGCTGGGAACACAAGCATTTCACTACACCCACAATAACATCTGATAAATATGTGTATGCGACCAATAACATTTGATTTGATTTTTAGCTAGATCCCTCCCTGTTTCATTCCGTTTGCTTCCGTTTAAGAAATGTTTCGCAACAGAATCGGCATAACGAATACGCCCCAGGTATGCATCCACAGAGCATGGTAAGAGAGCTTAGCTCTGTCTGCTTGGCTGGAAGACAGAAGTCACATGACGCAAAGGTAGAAGAATGGTGCTAAGTTCAGACCTTCATCTCCTGAGTACAGACCTTCATCTCCTGAGTACAGACCTTCATCTCCTGAGTACAGATTTTCATCTCCTGAGTACATGCCTTCATCTCCTGAGTACATGCCTTCATCTCCTGAGTACAGACCTTCATCTCCTGAGTACATGCCTTCATCTCCTGAGTACATACCTTCATCTCCTGAGTACATACCTTCATCTCCTGAGTACAGACCTTCATCTCCTGAGTACAGACCTTCATCTCCTGAGTACAGACCTTCATCTCCTGAGTGCAAACCAAGTAAACTTACTTCTACATGTCTACATGCTCTCTTGAGAACCTTGAGGATCTGGAAATGGAGTTGGTCGGCAGTGGTGAGCGCTCTGAAGTTGAGTCAGACCAGGATGAAGTGGGCATTCCTGAGGCGACAGGTGTGGTAGAGACTTCCAACGTTTACCCCTGAGAATCCTACCAGGGATGATTGTGGACCGGTTGGAGCGAGATGTTTGGAAAGAGTGGATTCCTGCTTTTTTGGCCAACCCATATGTTGTGTCAAGCTGGGTAAAGGACAAACTGGAAATGGTTACATCTGTGAAAGTTTCGAGAAGAGGAATTGTTTACATTTTTCGTGCATCCTCCGGCCAGAGGAAGCGGGCGCTTCACGTCACACGTCTCGGGGCTCAACCTGTGTCGTGGGGGGGTAGCGTTGAGTGTAGAGATGGATCAAAATGATAAATAATATTCCTAGTGTTTTTTGACGCCCGCCGTTTTGGGGAGACGTAGACCCGGTGGAAATGGCGAGACTGAGAATACCCTGTCTGTCTTGTTGAGCTTTGACACAGAGTTTCTACATGATAAAGGTCAGGTTAGGTTATATTTGCTATTCTGTAAGGGGCTATGTTCCGAACCCGCTACGGTGCTTTAGGTGCCAAGGATTCAGACACGTCGCAGCAGTGTGTAGAAGGGAGATGTGCAGGAGGTCACAGTCAGAGGGAGATGTGCAGGAGGTCACAGTCAGATGGAGATGTGCAGGAGGTCACAGTCAGATGGAGGTGTGCAGGAGGTCACAGTCAGATGGAGATGTGCAGGAGGTCACAGTCAGATGGAGGTGTGCAGGAGGTCACAGTCAGATGGAGATGTGCAGGAGGTCACAGTCAGATGGAGATGTGCAGGAGGTCACAGTCAGATGGAGGTGTGCAGGAGGTCACAGTCAGATGGAGATGTGCAGGAGGTCACAGTCAGATGGAGATGTGCAGGAGGTCACAGTCAGATGGAGATGTGCAGGAGGTCACAGTCAGAGGGAGATGTGCAGTTGGGATAAGAGAAAGCGCTGTGTGTCAACTGTGGGGGCGCCCATGCAGCTGGAGGCTCCCAAGTGCCCCTGTGAGAGAGAGGTTGAGATGTCCAGAGTTCGAGTGGGGCAGAAAGTTTCTATGCTGAGGCAGTGAAGAGAGTAGAGGATAGTCCAAGGGTGAGCGATTCAACTGGGAGCCCCGCCCAGTAAGTAGGCCTGAACAGAGAGATCCAGAGAGGGTGAGTTTTAGTAACGTTGGATTTCTTGCGTTTACAGCCAGCCATGGTGATCAACTGCACTGCGCTGATGGAGCGGAAATCCCAGAAGACAGATGTGGTAGTTGCAGCAGCAGAGAAAATATTTGGGTGTGAGAGATTTTAGTGCAGAAGATCTACAGGAAGTTTTTAAGAGAAGGAGTTCCATCCTCCCAGGCTGACAGCCTGGTGTAGGATTATTTAGGGCCAAAGTAGTGGGATGAGGTGGTGGGTTTTTGGGGGGGGGACAGTGTATAGGTGCAGGGCAGTGGAGGCTGCTGAGGGGAGAACGGTTCATAATAACGGCTGGAATGGAGTAAATGGAATGGTATCAAAAACATGGTTTTCATGGGTTTGCTACCATTGCATTACATTTACATTTACATTTTAGTCATTTAGCAGACGCTCTTATTCAGAGCGACTTACAGTTGGTGAGTGCATTCATGTTTTTTGTTTTGATTTTTTTCATACTGGCCCCCGTGGGAAACGAACCCACATCCCTGCCGACCAATTGTGCGCCGCCCATGGGTCTAATAATGCATTCACTCCCATTCCAGCCATTTATGAGCAGTTCTCCCCTCAGCAGCCTCCACTGGTGAAGGGTTAGATGGTGATACAATTTAAGATTTTCCCATTCCCCTTTTTACCAAAATGTGTAATCCACACTCCGACCTGCGAAAGGCAGCAATACGCAATACAGCGTCTAATCTGCCGGAAATTCACACGAAGAAGAAGAGTTTAATTGCTAGCTAGCTGACTGGCTAACGTAGCATTACAATAGATACAGTAAGCGCCACATGTAGCAAGGAGTTTTTTCTTCTTCTTCTAGATAGTCACATTTAGGGTAGTTGAGGGTTTCATTTTGATTCGTAGCTAATGCGTCAGCAACAACGAAAGATAATGGAGTTTCAACCCTTTCTGATGTAGCTAGCTAGTTAGCATAACGTGTTAGCTACTTGTTAATAAATTAGCAAACTAACGTTAGCTAGCTATCTGGTTAGCTAGAGTTAGCAGCGCGACTAGCTAGCTATTTTAGTAAATCTTAATCCTTGGACCTAGTTTACCATAACGTAGATTGACCAGCTTTGAGTTTACTAAACTGGGTTAAATGGGATGTACTCAAGGTGCCTATAATCCCATTGAAAGAAACGATAGCTAGCTAGCAAACGTTAGCTATCTTCTTCCCAGCAGCAAATGTGCAATTTATCTTCTCTTTACCTGAAAGGGGGTCTTTGGTACGATTCTTCCCAACTTTGTTCTTCAAATATCAAACGATGCGTATCGAAACCCAGTCATAACCAGTCACAGCCCGATGACATGTTGATATTTTCATTCATTTCTCTCAGTCTCTACATTCCAGTGTTTCGGTGCTCAGAAAGCAGTGGCAGTTTCCACGGCGTTGTCTAGACGACGGACGACGTAGCTAGACTTTCTGTATCTTGGCTCCAAATGCGCCATCCGCTGGACATCACGGGCATTACAACCGATGATGCGACGGACCACTTTGTACCACAACATGACTAAATCACACCGATAGGATGAATATTTTAATAGTTGAGTCAAAACGATGGCAATAATATATAACAACATCACCAACCAGCAGAGCCTACATCTTTCTTTATAAACACCCTGCCTACAAGGCTGTTATTGATCACCAGTTAGGGCGTAAAATGTCCATTAATACATTATACAAAAATACATTTGAAAATTGTGAGGGAAAAAAGGATTCATAATGTGTGTATGTTTGCTACTACAGATCCCAGAGTGTATTGCTGGGATGGGAGGGAGGAAGTGGTGCTGCCCCCAAACGTCCTGGGCACCTGTTTGAACAGATCCACCCCCCATGAGAGCTCTCAATGTCAGGAAAATATGTGGGGATCTCTCCAGTGACAGGGATGAATAAGGATGCTGATTGGTGTGTGGGGGAGAGAGAGAGAGCATTCGTATCATTCACCCGAATCATGTGTGCTGTATCTGTCTGAGGGAGCCTATTTAACATTTACATTTTAGTCATTTAGCAGACGCTCTTATCCAGAGCGACTTACAGTTAGTGCATACATTATTAATTTTTTCATACCCACAACCCTGGCGTTGCAAACGCCATGCTCTACCAACTGAGCTACATCCCTGCTGGCCATTCCCGCCCCTCTTGGTCCATGATACATTAACCTACGTGACCATTGCAACATTCAGAGGACCTAATCATCACCACTGTTGCCTTTCTTCTGCCATAGAAGCACATCATGATCCGGATACTGTTAATGATTGTCATTCACAATGTTTGGCAATGACACAGTGTACAAGGAGAGGGGATGTTAGCTGAATAGACTGGTACCCTGGATACATTAGTACCCCATCCCAGAACAACAGGACAGAACATCTAGATTCTAGAATATTCAGGGCTCTCCAACCCTGTTCCTGTAGGTTTTAACTCCGACCCTGTTCCTGGAGAGCTACTCTCCTGTAGGTTTTCACTCCAACCCTCTTCCTGGAGAGCTACCCTCCTGTAGGTTTTAACTCCAACCCTTCCTGGAGAGCTACCCTCCTGTAGGTTTTAACTCCAACCCTGTTCCTGAGAGCTACCTCCCTGTAGATTTAACTCCAACCCTGTTCCTGAGAGCTACCCTCCTGTAGGTTTTAACCCCAACCCTGTTCCTGGAGAGATACCCTCCTGTAGGTTTTTAACTCCAACCCTGTTCCTGGAGAGCTACCTCCTCCTGTAGGTTTTTAACTCCAACCCTAATCTAGCGCACCTGATTCTAATAATTAGCTGGTTGATAAGTGGAATCAGGTTAGTTACAACTGGGGTCGGACCATAGAGATAGATAGAGGACTCGTCTTTGTGTCTGTGCCATTATAGTGTCTGGGACAGGATGGGCAACGCCACTGAGGCTATCTCCATTTTGAAGTAGTCACATTTTCTTCTACACGATTGGCTGATCCTTCCTGATGACCCGGTTGGAAATTACTCCAACAGGGTCATCAGGAGGGATCAGCCAATGAAGTTGGACGTCCCACCCAGTTGAATACATTAACATGGTGGAAGCCCTCAATGGCAGGGTTGGAGTTAAAACCTACAGGAGGGTAGCTCTCCAGGAACAGGGTTGGAGTTAAAAACCTACAGGAGGGTAGCTCTCCAGGAACAGGGTTGGAGTTAAAAACCTACAGGAGAGTAGCTCTCCAGGAACAGGGTTGGAGTTAAAAACCTACAGGAGGGTAGCTCTCCAGGAACAGGGTTGGAGTTAAAACCTACAGGAGGGTAGCTCTCCAGGAACAGGGTTGGAGTTAAAACCTACAGGAGAGTAGCTCTCCAGGAACAGGGTTGGAGTTAAAACCTACAGGAGGGTAGCTCTCCAGGAACAGGGTTGGAGTTAAAACCTACAGGAGGGTAGCTCTCCAGGAACAGGGTTGGAGTTAAAACCTACAGGAGGGTAGCTCTCCAGGAACAGGGTTGGAGTTAAAACCTACAGGAGAGTAGCTCTCCAGGAACAGGGTTGGAGTTAAAACCTACAGGAGGGTAGCTCTCCAGGAACAGGGTTGGAGTTAAAACCTACAGGAGGGTAGCTCTCCAGGAACAGGGTTGGAGTTAAAAACCTACAGGAGGGTAGCTCTCCAGGAACAGGGTTGGGGTTAAAACCTACAGGAGGGTAGCTCTCCAGGAACAGGGTTGGAGTTAAAAACCTACAGGAGGGTAGCTCTCCAGGAACAGGGTTGGAGTTAAAAACCTACAGGAGGGTAGCTCTCCCGGAACAGGGTTGGAGTTAAAAACCTACAGGAGGGTAGCTCTCCAGGAACAGGGTTGGGGTTAAAACCTACAGGAGGGTATCTCTCCAGGAACAGGGTTGGCGTTAAAACCTACAGGAGGGTAGCTCTCCAGGAACAGGGTTGGAGTTAAAAACCTACAGGAGGGTAGCTCTCCAGGAACAGGGTTGGGGTTAAAACCTACAGGAGGGTAGCTCTCCAGGAACAGGGTTGGAGTTAAAAACCTACAGGAGGGTAGCTCTCCAGGAACAGGGTTGGAGTTAAAAACCTACAGGAGGGTAGCTCTCCAGGAACAGGGTTGGAGTTAAAAACCTACAGGAGGGTAGCTCTCCAGGAACAGGGTTGGGGTTAAAACCTACAGGAGGGTAGCTCTCCAGGAACAGGGTTGGAGTTAAAACCTACAGGAGGGTAGCTCTCCAGGAACAGGGTTGGAGTTAAAAACCTACAGGAGGGTAGCTCTCCAGGAACAGGGTTGGAGTTAAAACCTACAGGAGGGTAGCTCTCCAGGAACAGGGTTGGAGTTAAAACCTACAGGAGGGTAGCTCTCCAGGAACAGGGTTGGAGTTAAAACCTACAGGAGGGTAGCTCTCCAGGAACAGGGTTGGAGTTAAAACCTACAGGAGAGTAGCTCTCCAGGAACAGGGTTGGAGTTAAAACCTACAGGAGGGTAGCTCTCCAGGAACAGGGTTGGAGTTAAAACCTACAGGAGGGTAGCTCTCCAGGAACAGGGGTTGGAGTTAAAACCTACAGGAGGGTAGCTCTCCAGGAACAGGGTTGGAGTTAAAACCTACAGGAGGGTAGCTCTCCAGGAACAGGGTTGGAGTTAAAACCTACAGGAGGGTAGCTCTCCAGGAACAGGGTTGGAGTTAAAACCTACAGGAGGGTAGCTCTCCAGGAACAGGGTTGGAGTTAAAACCTACAGGAGAGTAGCTCTCCAGGAACAGGGTTGGAGTTAAAACCTACAGGAGGGTAGCTCTCCAGGAACAGGGTTGGAGTTAAAACCTACAGGAGGGTAGCTCTCCAGGAACAGGGTTGGAGTTAAAACCTACAGGAGGGTAGCTCTCCAGGAACAGGGTTGGAGTTAAAACCTACAGGAGGGTAGCTCTCCAGGAACAGGGTTGGAGTTAAAACCTACAGGAGGGTAGCTCTCCAGGAACAGGGTTGGAGTTAAAACCTACAGGAGGGTAGCTCTCCAGGAACAGGGTTGGAGTTAAAAACCTACAGGAGGGTAGCTCTCCAGGAACAGGGTTGGAGTTAAAAACCTACAGGAGGGTAGCTCTCCAGGAACAGGGTTGGAGTTAAAACCTACAGGAGGGTAGCTCTCCAGGAACAGGGTTGGAGTTAAAACCTACAGGAGGGTAGCTCTCCAGGAACAGGGTTGGAGTTAAAACCTACAGGAGGGTAGCTCTCCAGGAACAGGGTTGGAGTTAAAAACCTACAGGAGGGTAGCTCTCCAGGAACAGGGTTGGAGTTAAAACCTACAGGAGGGTAGCTCTCCAGGAACAGGGTTGGAGTTAAAAACCTACAGGAGGGTAGCTCTCCAGGAACAGGGTTGGAGTTAAAACCTACAGGAGGGTAGCTCTCCAGGAACAGGGTTGGAGTTAAAACCTACAGGAGGGTAGCTCTCCAGGAACAGGGTTGGAGTTAAAACCTACAGGAGGGTAGCTCTCCAGGAACAGGGTTGGAGTTAAAACCTACAGGAGGGTAGCTCTCCAGGAACAGGGTTGGAGTTAAAACCTACAGGAGGGTAGCTCTCCAGGAACAGGGTTGGAGTTAAAACCTACAGGAGAGTAGCTCTCCAGGAACAGGGTTGGAGTTAAAACCTACAGGAGGGTAGCTCTCCAGGAACAGGGTTGGAGTTAAAACCTACAGGAGGGTAGCTCTCCAGGAACAGGGTTGGAGTTAAAACCTACAGGAGGGTAGCTCTCCAGGAACAGGGTTGGAGTTAAAACCTACAGGAGGGTAGCTCTCCAGGAACAGGGTTGGAGTTAAAAACCTACAGGAGGGTAGCTCTCCAGGAACAGGGTTGGAGTTAAAACCTACAGGAGGGTAGCTCTCCAGGAACAGGGTTGGAGTTAAAACCTACAGGAGGGTAGCTCTCCAGGAACAGGGTTGGAGTTAAAACCTACAGGAGGGTAGCTCTCCAGGAACAGGGTTGGAGTTAAAACCTACAGGAGGGTAGCTCTCCAGGAACAGGGTTGGAGTTAAAACCTACAGGAGGGTAGCTCTCCAGGAACAGGGTTGGAGTTAAAAACCTACAGGAGAGTAGCTCTCCAGGAACAGGGTTGGAGTTAAAACCTACAGGAGGGTAGCTCTCCAGGAACAGGGTTGGAGTTAAAACCTACAGGAGGGTAGCTCTCCAGGAACAGGGTTGGAGTTAAAACCTACAGGAGGGTAGCTCTCCAGGAACAGGGTTGGAGTTAAAACCTACAGGAGGGTAGCTCTCCAGGAACAGGGTTGGAGTTAAAACCTACAGGAGGGTAGCTCTCCAGGAACAGGGTTGGAGTTAAAACCTACAGGAGGGTAGCTCTCCAGGAACAGGGTTGGAGTTAAAACCTACAGGAGGGTAGCTCTCCAGGAACAGGGTTGGAGTTAAAACCTACAGGAGGGTAGCTCTCCAGGAACAGGGTTGGAGTTAAAACCTACAGGAGGGTAGCTCTCCAGGAACAGGGTTGGAGTTAAAAACCTACAGGAGGGTAGCTCTCCAGGAACAGGGTTGGAGTTAAAACCTACAGGAGGGTAGCTCTCCAGGAACAGGGTTGGAGTTAAAACCTACAGGAGGGTAGCTCTCCAGGAACAGGGTTGGAGTTAAAACCTACAGGAGGGTAGCTCTCCAGGAACAGGGTTGGAGTTAAAAACCTACAGGAGGGTAGCTCTCCAGGAACAGGGTTGGAGTTAAAAACCTACAGGAGGGTAGCTCTCCAGGAACAGGGTTGGAGTTAAAACCTACAGGAGGGTAGCTCTCCAGGAACAGGGTTGGAGTTAAAACCTACAGGAGGGTAGCTCTCCAGGAACAGGGTTGGAGTTAAAAACCTACAGGAGAGTAGCTCTCCAGGAACAGGGTTGGAGTTAAAACCTACAGGAGGGTAGCTCTCCAGGAACAGGGTTGGAGTTAAAACCTACAGGAGGGTAGCTCTCCAGGAACAGGGTTGGAGTTAAAACCTACAGGAGGGTAGCTCTCCAGGAACAGGGTTGGAGTTAAAAACCTACAGGAGGGTAGCTCTCCAGGAACAGGGTTGGAGTTAAAACCTACAGGAGGGTAGCTCTCCAGGAACAGGGTTGGAGTTAAAAACCTACAGGAGGGTAGCTCTCCAGGAACAGGGTTGGAGTTAAAACCTACAGGAGGGTAGCTCTCCAGGAACAGGGTTGGAGTTAAAACCTACAGGAGGGTAGCTCTCCAGGAACAGGGTTGGAGTTAAAACCTACAGGAGGGTAGCTCTCCAGGAACAGGGTTGGAGTTAAAAACCTACAGGAGGGTAGCTCTCCAGGAACAGGGTTGGAGTTAAAAACCTACAGGAGGGTAGCTCTCCAGGAACAGGGTTGGAGTTAAAAACCTACAGGAGGGTAGCTCTCCAGGAACAGGGTTGGAGTTAAAACCTACAGGAGGGTAGCTCTCCAGGAACAGGGTTGGAGTTAAAACCTACAGGAGAGTAGCTCTCCAGGAACAGGGTTGGAGTTAAAACCTACAGGAGGGTAGCTCTCCAGGAACAGGGTTGGAGTTAAAACCTACAGGAGGGTAGCTCTCCAGGAACAGGGTTGGAGTTAAAACCTACAGGAGGGTAGCTCTCCAGGAACAGGGTTGGAGTTAAAACCTACAGGAGGGTAGCTCTCCAGGAACAGGGTTGGAGTTAAAACCTACAGGAGGGTAGCTCTCCAGGAACAGGGTTGGAGTTAAAAACCTACAGGAGGGTAGCTCTCCAGGAACAGGGTTGGAGTTAAAACCTACAGGAGGGTAGCTCTCCAGGAACAGGGTTGGAGTTAAAACCTACAGGAGGGTAGCTCTCCAGGAACAGGGTTGGAGTTAAAACCTACAGGAGGGTAGCTCTCCAGGAACAGGGTTGGAGTTAAAACCTACAGGAGGGTAGCTCTCCAGGAACAGGGTTGGAGTTAAAACCTACAGGAGGGTAGCTCTCCAGGAACAGGGTTGGAGTTAAAAACCTACAGGAGGGTAGCTCTCCAGGAACAGGGTTGGAGTTAAAACCTACAGGAGGGTAGCTCTCCAGGAACAGGGTTGGAGTTAAAACCTACAGGAGGGTAGCTCTCCAGGAACAGGGTTGGAGTTAAAACCTACAGGAGGGTAGCTCTCCAGGAACAGGGTTGGAGTTAAAACCTACAGGAGGGTAGCTCTCCAGGAACAGGGTTGGAGTTAAAACCTACAGGAGGGTAGCTCTCCAGGAACAGGGTTGGAGTTAAAACCTACAGGAGGGTAGCTCTCCAGGAACAGGGTTGGAGTTAAAACCTACAGGAGGGTAGCTCTCCAGGAACAGGGTTGGAGTTAAAACCTACAGGAGGGTAGCTCTCCAGGAACAGGGTTGGAGTTAAAACCTACAGGAGGGTAGCTCTCCAGGAACAGGGTTGGAGTTAAAAACCTACAGGAGGGTAGCTCTCCAGGAACAGGGTTGGAGTTAAAACCTACAGGAGGGTAGCTCTCCAGGAACAGGGTTGGAGTTAAAACCTACAGGAGGGTAGCTCTCCAGGAACAGGGTTGGAGTTAAAAACCTACAGGAGGGTAGCTCTCCAGGAACAGGGTTGGAGTTAAAAACCTACAGGAGGGTAGCTCTCCAGGAACAGGGTTGGTGTTAAAACCTACAGGAGGGTAGCTCTCCAGGAACAGGGTTGGAGTTAAAAACCTACAGGAGAGTAGCTCTCCAGGAACAGGGTTGGAGTTAAAACCTACAGGAGGGTAGCTCTCCAGGAACAGGGTTGGAGTTAAAACCTACAGGAGGGTAGCTCTCCAGGAACAGGGTTGGAGTTAAAACCTACAGGAGGGTAGCTCTCCAGGAACAGGGTTGGAGTTAAAACCTACAGGAGAGTAGCTCTCCAGGAACAGGGTTGGAGTTAAAAACCTACAGGAGGGTAGCTCTCCAGGAACAGGGTTGGAGTTAAAACCTACAGGAGAGTAGCTCTCCAGGAACAGGGTTGGAGTTAAAACCTACAGGAGGGTAGCTCTCCAGGAACAGGGTTGGAGTTAAAACCTACAGGAGAGTAGCTCTCCAGGAACAGGGTTGGAGTTAAAACCTACAGGAGGGTAGCTCTCCAGGAACAGGGTTGGAGTTAAAAACCTACAGGAGGGTAGCTCTCCAGGAACAGGGTTGGAGTTAAAACCTACAGGAGGGTAGCTCTCCAGGAACAGGGTTGGAGTTAAAACCTACAGGAGGGTAGCTCTCCAGGAACAGGGTTGGAGTTAAAACCTACAGGAGGGTAGCTCTCCAGGAACAGGGTTGGAGTTAAAACCTACAGGAGGGTAGCTCTCCAGGAACAGGGTTGGAGTTAAAAACCTACAGGAGGGTAGCTCTCCAGGAACAGGGTTGGAGTTAAAAACCTACAGGAGGGTAGCTCTCCAGGAACAGGGTTGGAGTTAAAAACCTACAGGAGGGTAGCTCTCCAGGAACAGGGTTGGAGTTAAAAACCTACAGGAGGGTAGCTCTCCAGGAACAGGGTTGGAGTTAAAACCTACAGGAGGGTAGCTCTCCAGGAACAGGGTTGGAGTTAAAACCTACAGGAGGGTAGCTCTCCAGGAACAGGGTTGGAGTTAAAAACCTACAGGAGGGTAGCTCTCCAGGAACAGGGTTGGAGTTAAAACCTACAGGAGAGTAGCTCTCCAGGAACAGGGTTGGAGTTAAAACCTACAGGAGAGTAGCTCTCCAGGAACAGGGTTGGAGTTAAAACCTACAGGAGGGTAGCTCTCCAGGAACAGGGTTGGAGTTAAAACCTACAGGAGGGTAGCTCTCCAGGAACAGGGTTGGAGTTAAAACCTACAGGAGGGTAGCTCTCCAGGAACAGGGTTGGAGTTAAAACCTACAGGAGGGTAGCTCTCCAGGAACAGGGTTGGAGTTAAAACCTACAGGAGAGTAGCTCTCCAGGAACAGGGTTGGAGTTAAAACCTACAGGAGGGTAGCTCTCCAGGAACAGGGTTGGAGTTAAAACCTACAGGAGGGTAGCTCTCCAGGAACAGGGTTGGAGTTAAAACCTACAGGAGGGTAGCTCTCCAGGAACAGGGTTGGAGTTAAAAACCTACAGGAGGGTAGCTCTCCAGGAACAGGGTTGGAGTTAAAAACCTACAGGAGGGTAGCTCTCCAGGAACAGGGTTGGAGTTAAAAACCTACAGGAGGGTAGCTCTCCAGGAACAGGGTTGGAGTTAAAACCTACAGGAGGGTAGCTCTCCAGGAACAGGGTTGGAGTTAAAACCTACAGGAGGGTAGCTCTCCAGGAACAGGGTTGGAGTTAAAACCTACAGGAGGGTAGCTCTCCGGGAACAGGGTTGGAGTTAAAACCTACAGGAGAGTAGCTCTCCAGGAACAGGGTTGGAGTTAAAACCTACAGGAGGGTAGCTCTCCAGGAACAGGGTTGGGGTTAAAACCTACAGGAGGGTAGCTCTCCAGGAACAGGGTTGGAGTTAAAACCTACAGGAGGGTAGCTCTCCAGGAACAGGGTTGGAGTTAAAACCTACAGGAGGGTAGCTCTCCAGGAACAGGGTTGGAGTTAAAACCTACAGGAGGGTAGCTCTCCAGGAACAGGGTTGGAGTTAAAACCTACAGGAGGGTAGCTCTCCAGGAACAGGGTTGGAGTTAAAACCTACAGGAGGGTAGCTCTCCAGGAACAGGGTTGGAGTTAAAACCTACAGGAGGGTAGCTCTCCAGGAACAGGGTTGGAGTTAAAAACCTACAGGAGGGTAGCTCTCCAGGAACAGGGTTGGAGTTAAAACCTACAGGAGGGTAGCTCTCCAGGAACAGGGTTGGAGTTAAAACCTACAGGAGGGTAGCTCTCCAGGAACAGGGTTGGAGTTAAAACCTACAGGAGGGTAGCTCTCCAGGAACAGGGTTGGAGTTAAAACCTACAGGAGGGTAGCTCTCCAGGAACAGGGTTGGAGTTAAAACCTACAGGAGGGTAGCTCTCCAGGAACAGGGTTGGAGTTAAAACCTACAGGAGGGTAGCTCTCCAGGAACAGGGTTGGAGTTAAAAACCTACAGGAGGGTAGCTCTCCAGGAACAGGGTTGGAGTTAAAACCTACAGGAGGGTAGCTCTCCAGGAACAGGGTTGGAGTTAAAACCTACAGGAGGGTAGCTCTCCAGGAACAGGGTTGGAGTTAAAAACCTACAGGAGGGTAGCTCTCCAGGAACAGGGTTGGAGTTAAAACCTACAGGAGGGTAGCTCTCCAGGAACAGGGTTGGAGTTAAAAACCTACAGGAGGGTAGCTCTCCAGGAACAGGGTTGGAGTTAAAACCTACAGGAGGGTAGCTCTCCAGGAACAGGGTTGGAGTTAAAACCTACAGGAGGGTAGCTCTCCAGGAACAGGGTTGGAGTTAAAACCTACAGGAGGGTAGCTCTCCAGGAACAGGGTTGGAGTTAAAAACCTACAGGAGGGTAGCTCTCCAGGAACAGGGTTGGAGTTAAAAACCTACAGGAGGGTAGCTCTCCAGGAACAGGGTTGGAGTTAAAACCTACAGGAGGGTAGCTCTCCAGGAACAGGGTTGGAGTTAAAACCTACAGGAGGGTAGCTCTCCAGGAACAGGGTTGGAGTTAAAACCTACAGGAGGGTAGCTCTCCAGGAACAGGGTTGGCGTTAAAACCTACAGGAGGGTAGCTCTCCAGGAACAGGGTTGGAGTTAAAACCTACAGGAGGGTAGCTCTCCAGGAACAGGGTTGGAGTTAAAACCTACAGGAGGGTAGCTCTCCAGGAACAGGGTTGGAGTTAAAACCTACAGGAGGGTAGCTCTCCAGGAACAGGGTTGGAGTTAAAACCTACAGGAGAGTAGCTCTCCAGGAACAGGGTTGGAGTTAAAACCTACAGGAGAGTAGCTCTCCAGGAACAGGGTTGGAGTTAAAAACCTACAGGAGGGTAGCTCTCCAGGAACAGGGTTGGAGTTAAAAACCTACAGGAGGGTAGCTCTCCAGGAACAGGGTTGGAGTTAAAACCTACAGGAGGGTAGCTCTCCAGGAACAGGGTTGGAGTTAAAACCTACAGGAGGGTAGCTCTCCAGGAACAGGGTTGGAGTTAAAACCTACAGGAGGGTAGCTCTCCAGGAACAGGGTTGGAGTTAAAACCTACAGGAGGGTAGCTCTCCAGGAACAGGGTTGAGTTAAAACCTACAGGAGGGTAGCTCTCCAGGAACAGGGTTGGAGTTAAAACCTACAGGAGGGTAGCTCTCCAGGAACAGGGTTGGAGTTAAAACCTACAGGAGGGTAGCTCTCCAGGAACAGGGTTGGAGTTAAAAACCTACAGGAGGGTAGCTCTCCAGGAACAGGGTTGGAGTTAAAACCTACAGGAGAGTAGCTCTCCAGGAACAGGGTTGGAGTTAAAACCTACAGGAGGGTAGCTCTCCAGGAACAGGGTTGGAGTTAAAACCTACAGGAGGGTAGCTCTCCAGGAACAGGGTTGGAGTTAAAACCTACAGGAGGGTAGCTCTCCAGGAACAGGGTTGGAGTTAAAACCTACAGGAGGGTAGCTCTCCAGGAACAGGGTTGGAGTTAAAACCTACAGGAGGGTAGCTCTCCAGGAACAGGGTTGGAGTTAAAACCTACAGGAGGGTAGCTCTCCAGGAACAGGGTTGGAGTTAAAAACCTACAGGAGGGTAGCTCTCCAGGAACAGGGTTGGAGTTAAAAACCTACAGGAGGGTAGCTCTCCAGGAACAGGGTTGGAGTTAAAAACCTACAGGAGGGTAGCTCTCCAGGAACAGGGTTGGAGTTAAAACCTACAGGAGGGTAGCTCTCCAGGAACAGGGTTGGAGTTAAAACCTACAGGAGAGTAGCTCTCCAGGAACAGGGTTGGAGTTAAAACCTACAGGAGGGTAGCTCTCCAGGAACAGGGTTGGAGTTAAAACCTACAGGAGGGTAGCTCTCCAGGAACAGGGTTGGAGTTAAAAACCTACAGGAGGGTAGCTCTCCAGGAACAGGGTTGGAGTTAAAACCTACAGGAGGGTAGCTCTCCAGGAACAGGGTTGGAGTTAAAACCTACAGGAGGGTAGCTCTCCAGGAACAGGGTTGGAGTTAAAACCTACAGGAGGGTAGCTCTCCAGGAACAGGGTTGGAGTTAAAACCTACAGGAGGGTAGCTCTCCAGGAACAGGGTTGGAGTTAAAAACCTACAGGAGGGTAGCTCTCCAGGAACACGGTTGGAGTTAAAACCTACAGGAGGGTAGCTCTCCAGGAACAGGGTTGGGGTTAAAACCTACAGGAGGGTAGCTCTCCAGGAACAGGGTTGGAGTTAAAAACCTACAGGAGGGTAGCTCTCCAGGAACAGGGTTGGAGTTAAAAACCTACAGGAGGGTAGCTCTCCAGGAACAGGGTTGGAGTTAAAACCTACAGGAGGGTAGCTCTCCAGGAACAGGGTTGGAGTTAAAACCTACAGGAGGGTAGCTCTCCAGGAACAGGGTTGGAGTTAAAACCTACAGGAGGGTAGCTCTCCAGGAACAGGGTTGGAGTTAAAAACCTACAGGAGGGTAGCTCTCCAGGAACAGGGTTGGAGTTAAAACCTACAGGAGGGTAGCTCTCCAGGAACAGGGTTGGAGTTAAACCCTACAGGAGGGTAGCTCTCCAGGAACAGGGTTGGAGTTAAAACCTACAGGAGGGTAGCTCTCCAGGAACAGGGTTGGCGTTAAAACCTACAGGAGGGTAGCTCTCCAGGAACAGGGTTGGAGTTAAAACCTACAGGAGGGTAGCTCTCCAGGAACAGGGTTGGAGTTAAAACCTACAGGAGGGTAGCTCTCCAGGAACAGGGTTGGCGTTAAAACCTACAGGAGGGTAGCTCTCCAGGAACAGGGTTGGAGTTAAAACCTACAGGAGGGTAGCTCTCCAGGAACAGGGTTGGATTTAAAACCTACAGGAGGGTAGCTCTCCAGGAACAGGGTTGGAGTTAAAAACCTACAGGAGGGTAGCTCTCCAGGAACAGGGTTGGAGTTAAAAACCTACAGGAGAGTAGCTCTCCAGAAACAGGGTTGGAGTTAAAAACCTACAGGAGAGTAGCTCTCCAGGAACAGGGTTGGAGTTAAAACCTACAGGAGGGTAGCTCTCCAGGAACAGGGTTGGCGTTAAAACCTACAGGAGGGTAGCTCTCCAGGAACAGGGTTGGAGTTAAAAACCTACAGGAGGGTAGCTCTCCAGGAACAGGGTTGGAGTTAAAACCTACAGGAGGGTAGCTCTCCAGGAACAGGGTTGGAGTTAAACCCTACAGGAGGGTAGCTCTCCAGGAACAGGGTTGGAGTTAAAACCTACAGGAGGGTAGCTCTCCAGGAACAGGGTTGGCGTTAAAACCTACAGGAGGGTAGCTCTCCAGGAACAGGGTTGGAGTTAAAACCTACAGGAGGGTAGCTCTCCAGGAACAGGGTTGGAGTTAAAACCTACAGGAGGGTAGCTCTCCAGGAACAGGGTTGGAGTTAAAACCTACAGGAGGGTAGCTCTCCAGGAACAGGGTTGGAGTTAAAACCTACAGGAGGGTAGCTCTCCAGGAACAGGGTTGGCGTTAAAACCTACAGGAGGGTAGCTCTCCAGGAACAGGGTTGGAGTTAAAACCTACAGGAGGGTAGCTCTCCAGGAACAGGGTTGGAGTTAAAACCTACAGGAGGGTAGCTCTCCAGGAACAGGGTTGGAGTTAAAACCTACAGGAGGGTAGCTCTCCAGGAACAGGGTCGGAGAGCCCTGATCTAGATGCTCAAGCACTATGGATTGTACTGCAGCCAAAGTACAGTATTTCTTATGGTACATGTCTGAGGTTGTTTTCGGTTCGTGATTTGTTGTGGAGTGGAGTGGCACTCCTCTTCTTCTTCTTCTATAAGTGAGGAAACTGTAGCCTGGTCCCAGATCTGTTGGTGCCCTTGAATGCTCTGTCCTTATCAAGCCCAACAAGGCGTGGCAATGTGTGACGAGGCATGACATAGCAGAAACACACTGTCAGTCAGTCAGCTAAGGAAACTGCATATTGCTGAGTAAAGATAAAGATTGTGGATGAAAACTAAACAAGGATATCTAATCAAACAAGGATATCTAATCAAACAAGGATATCTAATCAAACTTGACAAGGATATCTATTCAAACAAGGATATCTAATCAAACTTGACAAGGATATCTATTCAAACAAGGATATCTAATCAAACTTAACAAGGATATCTATTCAAACAAGGATATCTAATCAAACTTAACAAGGATATCTATTCAAACAAGGATATCTAATCAAACTTAACAAGGATATCTATTCAAACAAGGATATCTAATCAAACTAAACATGGATATCTAATCAAACTTAACGAGGATATCTAATCAAACTAAACGTGGATATCTAATCAAACTTTACAAGGATATCTAATCAAACTTAACAAGGATATCTAATCAAACTAAACGTGGATATCTAATCAAACAAGGACATCTAATCAAACTAAACCAAGCTTTTTCACAGGAAACAAACATCTGAAATAAATAAGACACATTGTATCATCCCCCATGAGTCAAAGTAGTGGTCTCTAAACAGAGAGTCCTGTTTCAGTCAGTCTCCGCCCCCACTTGATCAGAGGAAGAACACCGGTGGTCTTGTCTCTCCATGTGCTTGGTACTGCATGTGTCTGTCCCAAACTGACCACTGTAGAGAATAAGGGTACCGTCGGGGGGACGTAGCCTGAAACGACCTCCGACCCCCCCAGTCTGCTGGATCAGGGGATAAATGCCTCCTTGGGAAACCTTTGTAGTCCACGAGTAACAGGTTCACCAGTCTCCCGAGAGAACGTATATATAGAATTTAGAAACAGGTGTTTCTTATTGAACGAGTTCAGGTAATCGCTCTCCGTTTCCAGTTTTTTTAGTTTTCTTTCCGTTTGATGCCTAATGAACACACCCAGGCCTGTCTGTCTGTGCAGTCCTAGAGGCGGGGTTGGTTTAGTTGTGGAAGCCGTTGTGTTGGGCGGTGAGGAACTGTAGACGGAGAGTCTGAATGCTGCTCACGATCCTCCTCTGATGGCCGATCAGAGACACACCGACACGCCGGAGGTCCCTGAGGACAAGAGATACAGACACTGTGTGACTTAGGTTAACTGTTTAGAGAAGAGACACAGTACATCAGTTAGGTTAACTGATGTAAAATCTGTCGATGTGCCCTTAAGCAAGGCACTTAACCCTAATTGCTCATGTAAGTCGCTCTGGATAAGAGCGTCTGCTAAATGACTAAAATGTAAAAAAAATGTAATACAGGCTCTGGTCAGAATACAGGGAATGGGCTGCAGACAGTATCTCTGGATCCACTCACTCTATACTCATGGTCGAGACCGAGTCCAGGGTGGTGAACCCTGCTGTCAGGAACTGGTTCTTGTATTGGCTCATCTTGATGGAGTCCAGCCAATCACCGATGGAGATGAACAGGGGGTAGTCCGGCATGTCCTCCAGCGATTCTGTGAAACTGAGTTTATACAGAGAGGAAAGTCAGTGGGAGATATGAGAGAAAGACTGAGCAGGTGGAGCCAAATGCTGATGTTACCAGCTCCTAACAGGGTAGTAAAATGCTGATGTTACTAGCTCCTAGCAGTGTAGTAAAATGCTTATGTTCCTAGCTCCTAACAGGGTAGTAAAATGCTGATGTTACTAGCTCCTAACAGGGTAGTAAAATGCTTATGTTCCTAGCTCCTAACAGGGTAGTAAAATGCTAATGTTACTAGCTCCTAACAGGGTAGTAAAATGCTGATGTTACCAGCTCCTAACAGGGTAGTAAAATGCTGATGTTACTAGCTCCTAACAGGGTAGTAAAATGCTGATGTTACTAGCTCCTAACAGGGTAGTAAAATGCTGATGTTACTAGCTCCTAACAGTGCAGCAAAAATGTCAAACAAATACACAAATAATAATAATAATAAAAAACTAGAAAACAAGAAATCCCGAATGGGATCTGGGCCCAGTGGAGAGTCGCTCTGAAATGTAGTCCTTCGAGCCGCATGTCTTCTACAAATCAAGGGGAGCTTGTCAACCTATTTCCCCCTAAAGACAACACGATCTAACAAGAAGCAGCATCAGGACAATGGATCCTGGAGTCATATCCATAAAATAGATTAGGGATGCATATTTCGGTCAATTTTGCTGCCGACTAACCGACCCTCATTAACCGGTCAACAAAACTCTGAAATTTGTTCAAACGGTACAATTAAGTGACTAACAGAAAATACTGTGAATGTATACAAGGAACCAAAAACAAATGTCATTAACAGCTTAATGGAAACGTGCAACAATAGATTATTATTATTATTATTATATTATTATAAATAGCAAGCCTTTAGTCTTACAGTTAATAGGCTATAGCCTGTTATTGAACATGCAACTCCCGTAATCAAGCAGCTAACAAAACGTCATTTTCAAACATTTGCCGAAATGCAATTCGCGAGAAAATACCGTTCTAAACCGCTCACCTAATGCGAGCGATTCCATATGTGACAGAGATTTAAATATCCGTTAGAAACTTAGAAAGATGGGGGGGAATCTAACAGCAACAACCAATGATGGGGTCGCTAATATGACCAGGATTGTTCCTTTGGCTTCTGGACAACGAAATAAAGTCGATATGAAAACCAATAGAACAGGAACAGGAAATGCTGGTTAATACCACGAGGAAGTCTTCAGAAAAATAATCGCCTCCACGTTTCTATGGATGGATTTTGGCTACTTTGAAGGCAAGACAAGACATGTCGTTTTTATTTGAACCGAAGTAAAATGTTCAGGATTCAAAAAACAATTATACTGCCTGAAGCTCTCATTGTAAGGCGGTGGGTGATGCGCTGATAGCCTGCCTACCGTTCACTATAGCCTATGCACTTGAAATGGCGAGTGGGAAAGCGCGCTTTAATTACGAGTTGAGATCGAGAAATAAAAATAGTGGCTCTTTTCAAAACAGTTTTTAACACGTGATTGCATTTAGACTTGTTATTTGTTGCACTCCAGTGCCATCTTTTTAAGGAGCTGCTCTGGGGCTGTCTGAACTAGGCTCTGTGCTGTATTCTGTGTGTGATAAATAAGATACATGACGACTAACTGACAATTTTTTTTTATTCCACTAATTAGGCTAATTAACCTATAGACTGATAAGCATGAGCGGTCAAATGTATTTTCGGCGGCTAACCGATTAACGGTTAACCGTTAACATCCCTACAATACAACGCCACTTTATTGTCCATGGAAATGGAAATGTAGACGGGAGGTTTAACCCCTGGATGTTGTCTGTGGATTGGTTGATTGGTTGTTCTTATCCGTGTACGTGGTCCACTAGTGTTAGCTGACTACTGGGCTTTGGGTTAGGGTCAGGGATCAGGGTCAGAGGTTACAGGCTAGGGTTAGAAGTTAAGGGGTTAGGGTCGGGGTTTAGGGTCAGAGGTTAGGGTCAGAGGTTACGGGTCAGGGTTAGGGGTTAGGGTCAGAAGTTAGGGGTTAAGGTCAGGGGTTAGGGTCAGAGGTTAGGGGTCGGCGGTTAGGGGTCGGCGGTTAGGGGTCAGGGTTTACCTGTGTACGTGGTCCACTAGTGTCAGTAGACTACTGGGGTTCCTGATGAGTTTATCCAGGAAGGAAACCACGCTGTTGAAGTGAGGTCTCTGCCCTCTCTCCTTCTGCCAGCAGTGGAGCATTAACTGGTGTAGAACCACAGGGCAGCCCAGGGGGGCAGGGAGACGGTAGCCCTCCTCTATAGACAGGATCACCTGTAATATAATAACATGATAATATATAGAACTATATCATTAACTGGTGTAGAACCACAGGACAGCCCAGGGGGGCAGGGAGACGGTAGCCCTCCTCTATAGACAGGATCACCTGTAATATAATAACATGATAATATATAGAACTATATCATTAACTGGTGTAGAACCACAGGACAGCCCAGGGGGCAGGGAGACGGTAGCCCTCCTCTATAGACAGGATCACCTGTAATATAATAACATGATAATATATAGAACTATATCATTAACTGGTGTAGAACCACAGGGCAGCCCAGGGGGCAGGGAGACGGTAGCCCTCCTCTATAGACAGGATCACCTGTAATATAATAACATGATAATATATAGAACTATATCATTAACTGGTGTAGAACCACAGGGCAGCCCAGGGGGGCAGGGAGACGGTAGCCCTCCTCTATAGACAGGATCACCTGTAATATAATAACATGATAATATATATAACTATATCATTAACTGGTGTAGAACCACAGGGCAGCCCAGGGGGGCAGGGAGACGGTAGCCCTCCTCTATAGACAGGATCACCTGTAATATAATAACATGATAATATATATAACTATATCATTAACTGGTGTAGAACCACAGGGCAGCCCAGGGGGGCAGGGAGACGGTAGCCCTCCTCTATAGACAGGATCACCTGTAATATAATAACATGATAATATATAGAACTATATCATTAACTGGTGTAGAACCACAGGACAGCCCAGGGGGAGGGAGACGGTAGCCCTCCTCTATAGACAGGATCACCTGTAATATAATAACATGATAATATATATAACTATATCATTAACTGGTGTAGAACCACAGGACAGCCCAGGGGGGCAGGGAGACGGTAACCCTCCTCTATAGACAGGATCACCTGACAGGGAAGAGGTCGCAGGTTACATTCAGGTCAAAGAGCAAAGACAAACACTTTTTCACTTGGAACTTCTCAGCGTGGAGTGACCATATAGAGATCAAAATGATGGTGAAACTTCCTCCTGGCCAATCAGAGGGCAAGATGGTGAAACTTCCTCCTGGCCAATCAGAGGGCAAGATGGTGAAACTTCCTCCTGGCCAATCAGAGGGCAAGATGGTGAAACTTCCTCCTAGCCTATCAGAGGGCCAGATGGTGAAACTTCCTCCTGGCCTATCAGAGGGCAAGATGGTGAAACTTCCTCCTGGCCTATCAAGAGGCTCCTGGCCATCACAGGCCAGATGGTGAAACTTCCTCCTGGCTTCACAGGGCAAGATGGTGAAACTTCCCTAGCCTATCACAGGAATGAAACTTCCTTACAAGAGGGAGATGGTGAAACTTCCTCCTGGCCTATCACAGGGCAAGATGGTGAAACTTCCTCCTGGCCTATCACAGGGC
>NW_025534280.1:182500-187500 GCF_020615455.1 Coregonus clupeaformis
TACGCACCCCTCCTAGGGACGGCATGAAAGAGCACCAGCAAGCCAGTGACTCAGCCCTGTAACAGGGTTAGAGGCAGAGAACCCCAGTGGAGAGAGGGAACCGGCCTGGCAGAGACAGCAAGGGCTGTTCGTTGCTCCAGAGCCTTTCCGTTCACCCTTCACACTCCTGGGCAGACTACACTCAATCATATGACCTACTGAAGAGATAAGTCTTCAGTAAAGACTTAAAGGTTGAGACCGAGTCTCGTCTCTCCACATGGGCAGGCAAACTGTTCCATAAAAATTGAGATCTATAGGAGAAAGCCCTGCCTCCCGCTGTTTGCTTAGAAATTCTAGGGACAATTAGGAGGCCTCGTCTTGTGACCGTAGCGTACGTATTGGTATGTACGCAGGACCAACTCCGGAAAGATAGGTAGGAGCAAGCCCATGTAACGCTTTATAGGTTAACAGTAAAACCTTGAAATCAGCCTTTGCCTTAACAGGAAGCCAGTGTAGGGGAAGCTAGCACTGGAGTAATATGATCAAATTTCTTGGTTCTAGTCAGGATTCTAGCAGCCGTATTTAGCACTAACTGAAGTTTATTTAGTGCTTTATCCGGGTAGCCGGAAAGTAGAGCATTGCAGTAGTCTAACCTAGAAGTAACAAATGCATGGATTAATTTTTCTGCATCATTTTTGGACAGAAAATTTCTGATTTTTGCAATGTTACGTAGATGGAAAGGATCTATATAACTACTGCTGTCCACTTCATATGTATATACTTTATTCTAGTCATGGTTCATCCTATATAGCTACTGCTGTCCACTTCATATGTATATACTGTATTCTAGTCATGGTTCATCCTATATAACTACTGCTGTCCACTTCATATGTATATACTGTATTCTAGTCATGGTTCATCCTATATAACTACTGCTGTCCACTTCATATGTACTTCATATGTATATACTGTATTCTAGTCATGGTTCATCCTATATAACTACTGCTGTCCACTCCATATGTATATACTGTATTCTAGTCATGGTTCATCCTATATAACTACTGCTGTCCACTTCATATGTATATACTGTATTCTAGTCATGGTTCATCCTATATAACTACTGCTGTCCTCTTCATATGTATATACTGTATTCTAGTCATGGTTCATCCTATATAACTACTGCTGTCCACTCCATATGTATATACTGTATTCTAGTCATGGTTCATCCTATATAACTACTGCTGTCCACTCCATATGTATATACTGTATTCTAGTCATGGTTCATCCTATATAACATTTACATTTACATTTAAGTCATTTAGCAGACGCTCTTATCCAGAGCGACTTACAGTTAGTGCATACATTTTTATTTTATTTTTTATTTTCCATACCCCCCTTGGGAATCGAACCCACAACCCTGGCGTTGCAAACGCCATGCTCTACAAACTGAGCTACATCCCCTGCCGGCCATTCCCTCCCCTACCCTAGACGACGCTGGGCCAATTGTGCGCCGCCCCATGGGTCTCCCGGTCACGGCCGGCTACGACAGAGCCTGGATTCGAACCAGGATCTCTAGTGGCACAGCTAGCACTGCGATGCAGTGCCTTAGACCACTGCGCCACTCGGGAGACTTAACTACTGCTGTCCACTTCATATGTATATACTTTATTCTAGTCATGGTTCATCCTATATAACTACTGCTGTCCACTTCATATGTATATACTGTATTCTAGTCATGGTTCATCCTATATAACTACTGCCGTCCTCTTCATATGTATATACTGTATTCTAGTCATGGTTCATCCTATATAACTACTGCTGTCCACTCCATATGTATATACTGTATTCTAGTCATGGTTCATCCTATATAACTACTGCCGTCCTCTTCATATGTATATACTGTATTCTAGTCATGGTTCATCCTATATAACTACTGCTGTCCACTTCATATGTATATAGTGTATTCTAGTCATGGTTCATCCTATATAACTACTGCAGTAAACAGCTTTTATATTCATATACTGTCTATACTGTCTATACACACCATCATATACATATATATTATTTATATAGTCCAGACTCTGACTTTGCTTGTCCTGATATTTCTTAATTCCTTTATTTTTTATTTTTGGGGTGGATTTGAGTGTATTGTTTTGTATTATTTGGTATCACTGCACTGTTGGACGTAGAAACACAAGCGTTTCGCTGCACCTGCGATAACATCTGAAAATACGTGTACGCCACCAATAACATTTGATTTGGTTTGTGCGTGTGCGAATGCTTGCTTGCCCGTGTGTGTGCATGTGTGTCTCAGTACCTGCTCCTATCACCCTCTCGATGCGTATTCTAGAAGGATCTATCTCCTTGGTGAACTCCTGGACAGCCTGTGTTGGGTCGTACCTGCTCCTATCACCCTCTCGATGCGTATTCTAGAAGGATCTATCTCCTTGGTGAACTCCTGGACAGCCTGTGTTGGGTCGTACCTGCTCCTATCACCCTCTTGATGCGTATTCTAGAAGGATCTATCTCCTTGGTGAACTCCTGGACAGCCTGTGTTGGGTCGTACCTGCTCCTATCACCCTCTCGATGCGTATTCTAGAAGGATCTCCTTGGTGAACTCCTGGACAGCCTGTGTTGGGTCGTACCTGCTCCTATCACCCTCTCGATGCGTATTCTAGAAGGATCTATCTCCTTGGTGAACTCCTGGACAGCCTGTGTTGGGTCGTACCTGCTCCTATCACCCTCTCGATGCGTATTCTAGAAGGATCTATCTCCTTGGTGAACTCCTGGACAGCCTGTGTTGGGTCGTACCTGCTCCTATCACCCTCTCGATGCGTATTCTAGAAGGATCTCCTTGGTGAACTCCTGGGACAGCCTGTGTTGGGTCGTACCTGCTCCTATCACCCTCTCGATGCGTATTCTGTAGGATCTATCTCCTTGGTGAACTCCTGGACAGCCTGTGTTGGGTCGACCTGCTCCTATCACCCTCTCGATGCGTATTCCTAGAAGGATCTATCTCCTTGGTGAACTCCTGGACAGCCTGTGTTGGGTCTTCGTGATGTGTCAGGTCAACATACGTCTTGACACCAGGGAAAGGGACCACGTTCTGAAAGTGGGCCCTCCTCTTTCGGTCTGACTCCATCTTAGCCTTGAGGAACCTCTGACACCTGGACCAGGAGAGAGACACAGTGGACACAACGTCAGGTAGAGGTTCCTGTCTGGCTACGTTACAGACACACGTCAGGTAGAGGTTCCTGTCTGGCTACATTACAGACACACGTCAGGTAGAGGTTCCTGTCTGACTACATTACAGACACAACGTCAGGTAGAGGTTCCTGTCTGGCTACATTACAGACACACGTCAGGTAGAGGTTCCTGTCTGGCTACATTACAGACACACGTCAGGTAGAGGTTCCTGTCTGGCTACATTACAGACACACGTCAGGTAGAGGTTCCTGTCTGGCTACGTTACAGACACACGTCAGGTAGAGGTTCCTGTCTAGCTACGTTACAGACACACGTCAAGTAGAGGTTCCTGTCTGACTACATTACAGACACACGTCAGGTAGAGAGGTTCCTGTCTGGCTACGTTACAGACACACGTCAGGTAGAGGTTCCTGTCTGGCTACATTACAGACACACGTCAGGTAGAGGTTCCTGTCTGGCTACATTACAGACACACGTCAGGTAGAGGTTCCTGTCTGACTACATTACAGACACACGTCAGGTAGAGGTTCCTGTCTGACTACATTACAGACACACGTCAGGTAGAGAGGTTCCTGTCTGGCTACATTACAGACACAACGTCAGGTAGAGGTTCCTGTCTGGCTACATTACAGACACACGTCAGGTAGAGGTTCCTGTCTGGCTACATTACAGACACACGTCAGGTAGAGGTTCCTGTCTGGCTACATTACAGACACACGTCAGATAGAGGTTCCTGTCTGGCTACATTACAGACACACGTCAGGTATAGGTTCCTGTCTAGCTACATTAGCAGACACACGTCAGGGTAGAGGTTCCTGTCTGGCTACATTACAGACACAACGTCAGGTGAGAGAGTTCCTGTCTAGCTACATTACAGACACAACGTCAGGTAGAGAGTTCCTGTCTAGCTACATTACAGACACACGTCAGGTAGAGGTTCCCTGTCTGGCTACATTACAGACACACGTCAGGTAGAGGTTCCTGTCTAGCTACATTACAGACACAACGTCAGGTAGAGAGTTCCTGTCTAGCTACATTACAGACACACGTCAGGTAGAGGTTCCTGTCTAGCTACATTACAGACACAACGTCAGGTAGAGAGTTCCTGTCTAGCTACATTACAGACACACGTCAGGTAGAGGTTCCTGTCTGGCTACATTACAGGCCACGTCAGGTAGAGGTTCCTGTCTGACTACATTACAGACACACGTCAGGTAGAGGTTCCTGTCTGGCTACATTACAGACACAACGTCAGGTAGAGGTTCCTGTCTGACTACATTACAGACACACGTCAGGTAGAGGTTCCTGTCTGGCTACATTACAGACACACGTCAGGTAGAGGTTCCTGTCTAGCTACATTACAGACACAACGTCAGGTAGAGGTTCCTGTCTGGCTACATTACAGACACACGTCAGGTAGAGGTTCCTGTCTGGCTACATTACAGACACACGTCAGGTAGAGGTTCCTGTCTGGCTACATTACAGACACACGTCAGGTAGAGGTTCCTGTCTGGCTACATTACAGACACACGTCAGGTAGAGTTCCTGTCTGGCTACATTACAGACACACGTCAGGTAGAGGTTCCTGTCTAGCTACATTACAGACACACGTCAGGTAGAGGTTCCTGTCTGGCTACATTACAGACACACGTCAGGTAGAGGTTCCTGTCTGGCTACATTACAGACACCACGTCAGGTAGAGGTTCCTGTCTAGCTACGTTACAGACACACGTCAGGTAGAGGTTCCTGTCTAGCTACATTACAGACACACGTCAGGTAGAGGTTCCTGTCTAGCTACGTTACAGACACACGCG
>NW_025534280.1:190000-200000 GCF_020615455.1 Coregonus clupeaformis
ACACACAGAAACACACAGAAACACACACACACACACACACACACACACACACAGAAACACACACACACACACACACACACAGAAACACACACACACGTCCTCACTCTGGTCCCCGGTGGAGAAGTGGAACTTGTCGCTGTACGCCGTGAAGCCGGCGGCGGTTCGAGCGCGCACGTGGAAGACGTACGGTGGAGGGCTTGAGGCCGGTCACCACGACACTGGGGGCCTTGGTACGGTCTGATGAGTAGCCCAACTGCTCCTGCTCCTGGTGACGACACACACACACACCCCCCCAATCAGATGAGGTCACTTACAACAGGGTGGGAGCAAAAGCATGCAGAAGCCACCAACAGGAGTGCTGGTCACCTCTGGCCAGTTAGCAGATGGTTTCATCCACTTACAATACAGTGAGCGTATATACGTTTAAGTGTGTGAGCCGTGTGGGAGTTGAACCGACAACTTCTGCATTATTCCACACAACCAAAGTGTACAGAGATGTGGTCAGTGACAGTACCTTCAAAAGTGTACAGAGATGTGGTCAGTGACAGTACACTTCAAAAAGTGTACAGAGATGTGGTCAGTGACAGTACCTTCAAAAGTGTACAGAGATGTGGTCAGTGACAGTACCTTATCGTAGTACTTGATCTCATAGTCCAGATGGCGTTAGGCTGCTGTTCCACCTCCGTCCAGGAGAGAGGGCGATACTGTTGTCAGACGCCCAGTCCTTCCTCACCGCGCCAACCAGAGAAGGACCTGCAGGGACACATCACAGGCCTGGGTCAAATTCATTACGTCAAATCCTCCCAAATACTCATCAATGGTTTGGAGCAGGGAGAACGACTGCCCCCTCTCATTGAAGCCCACGAAGTCCAAGGCCGACCATGGTGTTGCAGGCATTGTTTTCAGAAAACAGGATGCCCCCATAGTGAATGAGAAAATGGCAATCTTCGTGGTCAATATTTGTGTAAAACATTTTTTAAAGACAATCAATCACTTATTCTATTAGACCAGATGTATGTCCTTGAACCGATTATTTTTAAATCGCTCACAGAAGAAGTTATAAGGATAATTTAGTTGCTAACGGCAGCCTGCAGCACTCGGTCGGCCTTCAGTTGAGATATTCAACGAGAGGGGGCAGCACTGAGCTAGCCTGCAACGTCACTTACTGGAGTAGCTCAAACAGCGCATGTTATGTCTACATAAAGAGGGAGATCTGAGAGGGGGAGGGAGGGAGAGGGGGAGGGAGGGAGGGAGAGAGGGAGAGAGAGAGAGAGAGAGAGAGAGAGAGAGAGAGAGAGAGAGAGAGAGAGAGAGAGAGGGAGAGGAGGAGAGGAGAGGAGAGGAGAGGAGAGGAGAGGAGAGGAGAGGAGAGGAGAGGAGAGAGGGAGAGAGGGAGAGGAGAGGAGAGGAGGAGAGGGGAGAGGAGAGGGAGAGGGAGGGAGGGAGGGAGGGAGGAGGGAGGGAGGGAGGGAGGAGGATCCCACTACACCCATCAAATGAGGGAGACATGGGTAGAACCGGTCAGATCAGGAGTATTTCACCCTGACGAGGGCCAATAGGGAATCTGGTCTCATTGCACTATGGAGACAATAGACTGGCATTTGGGATTAGGTCGTAATGAGGGGATGAATTACAACTCAATTTCCTTTGTCCTTTTGGGGTCAACACACGAATGAGACGAGAGGGGAGGATTAAAGTATGGCCCTCGGATGCAGAACTCTCATTTAGAACGTAGCTACTCTACTGAGCATGTGCAGAACTCTCATATAGAACGTAGCTACTCTACTGAGCATGTGCAGAACTCTCATATAGAACGCAGCTACTCTACTGAGCATGTGCAGAACTCTCACATAGAACGTAGCTACTCTACTGAGCATGTGCAGAACTCGGCTGTAATTTGAGACGTATCCTTCAGAGTTCTTCTCAACAGCTCTCCATTGTGAGAACAGGAAATGACTCTCTGGGAACTGTCATGCCTTACACTAGCTAGAACTGTCCCTCACTAGTACTACTGTATCCTCCTGCCTGCCAGTGTCAGTCTGTCTACAATACAGACTGCTTCTCCATCAGTGTCAGTCTCTCTACAATACAGACTGCTTCTCCATCAGTGTCAGTCTGTAACGATCCCGGCTGTCTGAGTCGGGTCCTGTCTGGTGACTAGTTTTTCCTGTTCGTAATCTCCAGTTTCCCGAGGGTTCGGGAACGCTCCGGGGAGCGCTCTTGTTTTCCTACCTGCATCCCATCAGCAATCTGCACACCTGGTCCTGATCATCACCCTTCTTAGGCTCTGGCCGAACATCCAGTTCCTGCCGGATCGTTAGCTATGAACAGTATGTTTGTCAGCGTATCAGCCTCTGAGCCATTAGTGTTAGTTTGTTGTTTTGCACCTTGTTACTTGCTGTGTACTGACCTCCGTTTTTGTTCTGTCTGCAGTCTCTCACCCGGAACCTTCACCCAACCTCTGCCTGATGGTCGGCGGCTGCCGAGCCAGTACGGACCAACCACTGCACCCTCAACAACCCATCCCACGCCACCCGCTCTGTTCTAGCCTCACTCGGAATCTACTAATTAAACACTCACCTTTCTCTCAACGTACCTTGTCCTTGTCTGCTTCTGGGTTCTGGCATAGTAAACCGTGGCAGAGCGATCCGCCAGTAATGAACCCAGCGGACCTGGACTCCGTTCACCATGCTATTACCCAGCAGGAGAAGATGTTGGGCCATCATAGCACGGTACTACATGAGATCGCGTTGTCAGTTTCGGAACCTTTCTACCGGTCTGGACGGAGGTCCAGAACCAACGTAAGTGTCCGGTGGAGGATCCACTACGGTTTCACCCATCTCGCCTGCCGCTTCTGAAGCTGTGTCCATCCGTGAGCCCAAGGTTCCGGCGCCGGATAAATATGAGGGGGAGCTGGGAAGATGCCGTTCCTTCCTTATGCAGTGTGGATTAGTGTTCGATCTACAGCCCTACTCTTATGCCACAGACAAGGCTAGGATAGCCTTTGTGATTGAGTTGCTGCGTGGTCGAGGCGCTGGAGTGGGCTTCAGCCGTTTGGGAACGACAGGATCCCTGCATGGCTTCATACCAGGGGTTCACGGCCGAGATGAGAAGCTCTTGACCATTCCGTCCGAGGGAGGGGACGCAGCTAGGCGCCTGTTTCGCTTCGCAAAGGAACTGCTAGCGTGGCGACTTCGTGATCGAGTTCAAGGCGTTGGCTGTGGAGAGTGGGTGGAACGAGGAGTCTCTGCAAGCGGCCTTTTACCAGGGTCTGTCGGAGCAGCTCAAGGATGAGTTGATCTCTATCCGGAGCCTAGTGACCTGGACAGCTTGGTAGCCTTGTCTATTCGGGTGGATAATCGAGTCCGAGAGCGAAGGAGGGAGAAGCAATGGGAGTCCGTCCAATCGATCAGCTTCTCAGTTCCCAGTCGGGTCGGGTGGTGGACCAGAACACGTCGATCAGTCTCCACCACAATGGATTAGTGGAGAGGTCCTCTCTCCCGATTCTGAACCCATGCAAGTGGGCGAGCAGGTTAACCAAGGAGGCGTCAACATAGGCGTAAGACCAACTGCTGCCTCTACTGTGGTAGCTCGGGACATTACATCTCCACTTGTTCCCGGCGGTCGTCAAACTGCCCGGCTCGCAAAGTTGGGAGGACTTTTAGCGAGCCAGTTTCAACCTCTCAGTACCTCTGTCAGACCCCGTTTCCGGCTACCCTTGTGAACAGGAATCAGAGCTTAGCGCTCAACCGCGCTTTTGATCGATTCAGGTGCCGATGGAAGCTTTCTTGATGCCGAGTTGGTGGAACAGCTGGGGCTTTCCAAAGAGCAATTGCCGGAAGCCATTAGGCGACCACTCTGAACGGCAGTAGTCTGGCACGTATCACGATGAGGACTGAACCGGTTAAGATGCGGTTGTCGGGGAATCATTCTGAGATGATTTCATTCTTCATTCTGCCGTCTTCCCATGTTCCTCTGGTCCTTGGATACCCCTGGCTGAAGGAACACAATCCCACGTTCGATTGGGTGGACGGGCAAGGTAACGAGTTGGAGCCTTGATTGTCATGCTAACTGTCTCAAGACTGCCTGCCCCATTCGGTTCCCAGTCAGGTGATTGAGGCTAAACCCCAGATTTGTCCCTGGTTCCCGAGACATATCACGATTTGGGGGAAGTTTTCAGTAAGCAGAAGGCTCTGTCACTCCCTCCCCCACCGACCAATGATTGTGCCATCAACCTGGTCCCTGGAGCTGTCTACCCCAAGGGAAGGTTATAGCAGTATCTCCCGACCTGAACGTGAGGCGTTGGAGACCTACATCAAGAGTCCCTAGCTGCTGGTCTCGTTCGTCCTCGTCATCACCCCCTGGGGGCAGGATTCTTCTTTGTGGGTAAGAAGGATGGCTCTCTTCGACCGTGTATTGATTATCGGGGGTTGAATGACATCACGGTCAAGAACAAGTATCCCCCTGCCCTTGATGAGTTCTGCCTTCGACTCCTTACAGGGTGCTCACGGTGTTCACCCAAGCTAGACCCTACGCAATGCGTATCACCTGGTCCGGATCAGAGAGGGGGACGAGTGGTTGACGGGGTTTCAATACACCGATGGGTCGCCGGTATCAGGTGATGCCGTTTGGACTGACCAATGCTCAGCGGTATTCCAGAGTATGGTGAACGACGTCCTGAGAGATATGATCGGTCTCTTTGTGTTTGTTTACCTGGATGACATTCTGATCTTCTCGAAGGAACCTTCCGACCACGTCCAGCATGTCCGGCAGGTTCTGCAGCGATTGTTGGAGAATCGTCTGTTCGTGAAGGCCGAGAAGTGCGAGTTTCACGCCCACACGACATCCTTTCGGGTACATCATCTCCAGGGGAGAGATTAGGATGGACCAGGAGAAGGTTAGAGAGCGGTTCTGGAATGGGCCCAGCCCGTAATCGAGATTGCAGCTCCAGAGATTTTTGGGGTTTCGCGAATTTCTACCGCAGATTCATCCGGGGATTACAGCCGTGTGGCCGCTCCGTTAACTGCCTTGACTTCCAGTATCAGGACCTTCAAGTGGAATCCGGAGGCGGATCGAGCGTTTCTGGATTTGAAGAGGCGATTCACCAACGCACCGATTCTCTCTCAACCGGACACGGCCCGTCAGTTGTCGTTGAAGTGGACGCGTCTGATGTGGGAGTTGGCGCCATCCTGTCGCAGCGATGCTCCACGGACAGTAAACTCCATCCCTGCGCCTACTACTCTCGTCGCCTTTCGCCTGCGGAGAGGAATTACGATGTGGGTAATCGGGAGCTTCTCAGCGGTGAAACTTGCCTTGGAGGAGTGGCGCCACTGGTTGAGGCGGAGCAACCGTTTATTGTCTGGACTGACCACAAGAATCTTGCTTACGTGCAATCGGCTAAACGTCTCAACTCCCGTCAGGCCAGGTGGGCGTTGTTTTTCGGACGATTCAAGTTTGCCCTGACGTTCCGACCTGGATCTAAGAACGGCAAGGCGGGCGCCTTGTCCCCGGATGTTCTCCAAGACGGAGGAGAGTGGGTCCAAGACCGAGACAATCCTCCCCCGGAACTGCGTCGGGAGCAGTTATGGTGGAAGATTGAGGAGGAGGTGCTGCGGCCCTTCGGACTCAGCCCGGTCCCGGTAACGGTCCACCGGTCGGTTGTTTGTGCCTGAGTCGGTTCGTCCTGCTGTCCCTCAAATGGTCCCACGCCAGCAAGATGGCTTGTCACCCTGGCGTGGCTCGGACAATGGCGTTTCTTCGCAGACGTTTTTGGTGGCCTGCCATGGCGAGGGATACTCGAGGGTTTTGTTGCTGCCTGTCCAGTGTGTGCGCAGAATAAGAGTACCAATCGGCCCAGCTCTGGACTACTTCACCCCCTTCCTATTCCCCGGCGACCATGGTCGATCTGGCCCCTGGACTTCGTCACTGGGTTGCCCGCTTCTGAGGGGAACACGGTCGTTCTGACTATCGTGGACAGATTCAGCAAGTTCGCCCACTTTGTGCCTATTGCCAAGCTTCCCTCTGCCTCGGAGGCGTCCGAGATCCTGGTTAGGGAGGTTTTCAGGGTCCACGGTTTGCCCAGTGATATCGTTTCCGACCGTGGCCCTCAGTTTACCTCTGCTGTCTGGAAGTCCTTCTGTTTGGCCATTGGAGCTACAGTCAGTCTCACATCTGGGTTTCACCCCCAATCCAATGGTCAAGGCGGAGAGAGCCAACCAGAAGATGGAATCCACGCTACGCTGTCTGGTCTCTTCCAACCCCACCTCCTGGGTCTCTCAGTTGCCTTGGGTTGAGTATGCCCAAGTACTCTTCCTACATCTGCCACTGGGATGTCTCCCTTCCAGTGCCTGTATGGCTCCAACCTCCCCTGTTTCCTTCTCAGGAGAAGGAGCTCTCAGTGCCTTCTGTTCAGGCCCATATCTGTCGTTGCCACCGGACCTGGCATCGGGCCAGAAAGGCACTCCTTAGAGTTCGGACGGTATCAGCTCCAGGCGAATCGTCGCTCGGATCCGCTCCCACCTATACCATCGGAGATAGGGTTTGGTTGGCCACACGGGATCTTCCGTTACGGACTGAGTCTAGGAAGTTGTTACCGAAGTTCATTGGTCCGTTTGTGGTGGAGAAGGTGATCAATCCAGTGGCAGTTCGACTCAAACTACCGAGGACGCTCAGAGTCCATCCCACCTTTCATGTCTCCTGCCTCAAGCCTGTCTTCCTCAGTCCTCTGTTGCCTCCTCCGCCTCCTCCTCCTCCTCCTCGAATGATCGGAGGTGGTCCTGCCTACACGGTGCGTCGCATCATGGATTCAGACGGCGGGGCCGGGGTTTCCAGTATCTCGTGGACTGGGAGGGTATGGCCCTGAAGAGAGGAGTTGGATTCGCGGCGACAGGTCCTAGATGCGGACCTCATCAGTGACTTCTACCGCCTCCATCCTGGCGCTCCGGGGAGTCCGCCGGTGGCGTTTCGTCGGAGGGGGTACTGTAACGATCCCGGCTGTCTGAGTCGGGTCCTGTCTGGTGACTAGTTTTTCCTGTTCGTAATCTCCAGTTTCCCGAGGGTTCGGGAGCGCTCCGGGGAGCGCTCTGGTTTTCCGCACCTGCATCCCATCAGCAATCTGCACACCTGGTCCTGATCATCACCCTTCTTAGGCTCTGGCCGAACATCCAGTTCCTGCCGGATGCGTTAGCTATGAACAGTATGTTTGTCATCGTATCAGCCTCTGAGCCATTAGTGTTAGTTTTGTTGTTTTGCACCTTGTTACTTGCTGTGTACTGACCTCCGTTTTTGTTCTGTCTGCAGTCTCTCACCCGAACCTTCACCCAACCTCTGCCTGATGGTCGGCGGCTGCCGAGCCAGTACCGGACCAACCACTGCACCCTCAACAACCCATCCACGCCACCCGCTCTGTTCAGCCTCACTCGGAATCTATTAATTAAACACTCACCTTTCTCTCAACGTACCTTGTCCTTGTCTGCTTCTGGGTTCTGGCATAGTAAACCGTGACACAGTCAGTCTACAATACAGACTGCTTCTCCATCAGTGTCAGTCAGTCTACAATACAGACTGCTTCTCCATCAGTGTCAGTCAGTCTACAATACAGACTGCTTCTCCATCAGTGTCAGTCAGTCTACAATACAGACTGCTTCTCCATCAGTGTCAGTCTGTCTACAATACAGACTGCTTCTCCATCAGTGTCAGTCTGTCTACAATACAGACTGCTTCTCCATCAGTGTCAGTCTGTCTACAATACAGACTGCTTCTCCATCAGTGTCAGTCAGTCTACAATACAGACTGCTTCTCCATCAGTGTCAGTCAGTCTACAATACAGACTGCTTCTCCATCAGTGTCAGTCTGTCTACAATGCAGACTGCTTCTCCATCAGTGTCAGTCAGTCTACAATACAGACTGCTTCTCCATCAGTGTCAGTCTCTCTACAATACAGACTGCTTCTCCATCAGTGTCAGTCTGTCTACAATACAGACTGCTTCTCCATCAGTGTCAGTCTGTCTACAATACAGACTGCTTCTCCATCAGTGTCAGTCGCTCTACAATACAGACTGCTTCTCCATCAGTGTCAGTCAGTCTACAATACAGACTGCTTCTCCATCAGTGTCAGTCAGTCTACAATACAGACTGCTTCTCCATCAGTGTCAGTCAGTCTACAATACAGACTGCTTCTCCATCAGTGTCAGTCAGTCTACAATACAGACTGCTTCTCCATCAGTGTCAGTCAGTCTACAATACAGACTGCTTCTCCATCAGTGTCAGTCTGTCTACAATACAGACTGCTTCTCCATCAGTGTCAGTCAGTCTACAATACAGACTGCTTCTCCATCAGTGTCAGTCTGTCTACAATACAGACTGCTTCTCCATCAGTGTCAGTCAGTCTACAATACAGACTGCTTCTCCATCAGTGTCAGTCAGTCTAAATACAGACTGCTTCTCCATCAGTGTCAGTCTGTCTACAATACAGACTGCTTCTCCATCAGTGTCAGTCTGTCTACAATACAGACTGCTTCTCCATCAGTGTCAGTCAGTCTACAATACAGACTGCTTCTCCATCAGTGTCAGTTAGTGATGATGTATCATAATTGATGTGTCGTTAGCTGGGCTATAATTGTTGATCCCAGAAAGAGGGTTTCCGTCCCCAAACAGCACACTATTCCCTACATAGTGCACTACTTTTGACCAGGGAAGTGAACTACATATAGGCCACGTGTCAAACTCATTCCAAAGAGGGCCGAGTGTCTCCCACCCTTGTTCTTGATTAATGAATTCACTAATTAGTAAGGAACTCCCCTCACCTGGTTGTCTAGGTCTTCATTGAAAGGAAAAAACTAAAACCTGCAGACGCTAGGCCCTCCATGGAATGAGTATGTGTCACCCCTGATATAGGGGATAGGGTGTTATTTGGGAGGCCGGGCAGGATTTGAATTAGAATTCGTCTGGGGTTTTATCCCCAACACATTAAGGGAGATTTGTTTGCTGCTTCACACTCATCATTTGCAAATTGCATATTAATGCCTCATTATGCTTTAAATTACGCTACATTCTTTCAGACAGAATTCCTAATTAATTTATCCTCCCCTGTTTGCAGCGTTGCCTGTCTAAACTTGACAAGTTGGGTTTTATTCCCTAGTTTAAATGTGTTATCAATTACAAATGAAAATAAAAAATGGTGGAGTATGTAGATTATATTGGAATGTAAATAGTAATTCATCATGTTTATCTAAGAGTTGTATTATCACCAGTGAAAATGCGTTAGTAGGTAGTTCTCTGCTGCAGGAAACTAGGAGATCATTATCAAGGTGTTAGTAGGTAGTTCTCTGCTGTAGGAAACTAGGAGATCATTATCAAGGCGTTAGTAGGTAGTTCTCTGCTGCAGGAAACTAGGAGATCATTATCAATGCATTAGTAGGTAGTTCTCTGCTGCAGGAAACTAGGAGATCATTATCAATGCATTAGTAGGTAGTTCTCTGCTGCAGGAAACTAGGAGATCATTATCAAGGCGTTAGTAGGTAGTTCTCTGCTGCAGGAAACTAGGAGATCATTATCAAGGCATTAGTAGGTTAGTTCTCTGCTGCAGGAAACTAGGAGATCATTATCAATGCGTTAGTAGGAAGTTCTCTGCTGTAGGAAACTAGGAGATCATTATCAAGGCGTTAGTAGGTAGTTCTCTGCTGCAGGAAACTAGGAGATCATTATCAATGCGTTAGTAGGTAGTTCTCTGCTGCAGGAAACTAGGAGATCATTATCAAGGCGTTAGTAGGTAGTTCTCTGCTGCAGGAAACTAGGAGATCATTATCAATGCGTTAGTAGGTAGTTCTCTGCTGCAGGAAACTAGGAGATCATTATCAATGCGTTAGTAGGTAGTTCTCTGCTGTAGGAAACTAGGAGATCATTATCAAGGCGTTAGTAGGTAGTTCTCTGCTGCAGGAAACTAGGAGATCATTATCAAGGCGTTAGTAGGTAGTTCTCTGCTGTAGGAAACTAGGAGATC
>NW_025534280.1:205000-212500 GCF_020615455.1 Coregonus clupeaformis
AGACCAGATCTATAGGGAGAGAGGAGCCACCACACACAGACCCCAGACCAGATCTATAGGGAGAGAGGAGCCGCCACACACAGACCCCAGACCAGATCTATAGGGAGAGAGGAGCCACCACACACAGACCCCAGACCAGATCTATAGGGAGAGAGGAGCCACCACACACAGACCCCCAGACCAGATCTATAGGGAGAGAGGAGCCACCACACACACACGTGTCAATTACAATCACACCCCCCCATCAACATCCTCATCTGCCAGGTTAATGTCCAGAGGAGAGGAGAGGAGAGGAGAGGAGAGGAGAGGAGAGGAGAGGAGAGGGAGAGGAGAGAGAGAGGAGAGGAGAGAGAGAGAGGAGAGGAGAGGAGAGGAGAGGAGAGGAGGGAGGGGAGAGGAGAGGAGAGGAGAGGAGAGGAGGGAGAGGAGAGGAGAGAGAGGAGAGGGAGAGGGAGAGGGAGGGAGAGGAGAGGAGAGGAGAGGAGAGGAGATCAGATCAGACCAGAGCAGAAGAGAAGAGAACAGGTGGTCTGGTCAGTAATAACAGTGATGTTAACCAGGTGGTCTGGTCAGTAATAACAGTGATGTTAACCAGGGGTCTGGTCAGTAATAACAGTGATGTTAACCAGGTGGTCTGGTCAGTAATAACAGTGATGTTAACCAGGTGGTCTGGTCAGTAATAACAGTGATGTTAACCAGGTGGTCTGGTCAGTAGTAACAGTGATGTTAACCACGGGTCTGGTCCGTAGTAACAGTGATGTTAACCAGGGGTCTGGTCGGTAGTAACAGTGATGTTAACCAGGGGTCTGGTCAGTAGTAACAGTGATGTTAACCAGGGGTCTGGTCCGTAGTAACAGTGATGTTAACCAGGGGTCTGGTCCGTAGTAACAGTGATGTTAACCAGGGGTCTGGTCCGTAGTAACAGTGATGTTAACCAGGGGTCTGGTCAGTAATAACAGTGATGTTAACCAGGGGTCTGGTCCGTAGTAACAGTGATGTTAACCAGGGGTCTGGTCAGTAATAACAGTGATGTTAACCAGGTGGTCTGGTCAGTAGTAACAGTGATGTTAACCAGGTGGTCTGGTCAGTAGTAACAGTGATGTTAACCAGGGGGTCTGGTCAGTAATAACAGTGATGTTAACCAGGGGTCTGGTCAGTAATAACAGTGATGTTAACCAGGTGGTCTGGTCAGTAGTAACAGTGATGTTAACCAGGTGGTCTGGTCAGTAGTAACAGTGATGTTAACCAGGTGGTCTGGTCAGTAATAACAGTGATGTTAACCAGGTGGTCTGGTCAGTAATAACAGTGATGTTAACCAGGGGTCTGGTCAGTAATAACAGTGATGTTAACCAGGTGGTCTGGTCAGTAATAACAGTGATGTTAACCAGGTGGTCTGGTCAGTACTCACCAGTCTGGTCCGTAGTAACAGTGATGTTAGCCAGGGGCCTGGTGTTCTGGCCCAGCCCAGACACTCCATTGACAGTCTCTACGTGGAAGGTGTAGTTGGCGTGGGGGCGCCAAATCCAGAACGGCCACGGAGGTCCCGGTGAGCCCAGGGGGCCTGGTACGAAGCGCAGGGTCGGCCTCACACGGCTCACAGTCCTCCCCGCCACCGGGAGGCGCCACTGCCACCCCTGCCGCAGCGATGGCACACGATGTTATAGGTGAGGTCCTTCCTGCCACCGCTGTCGCTTGGCGGAGACCAGGTGAGGAACAGAGCCGTCTCGTTAATGAGAGAGATCAGGTTCCTGGGGGCCGATGGAGGGCCTGGAGAGAGAAAGAGGAGGGAAGGAGGGAGGGAGGGGGAGGGAGGGAGGGAGAGAGGGAGGGAGGGAGGGAGGGAGAGAGGGAGAGAGGGAGGGAGGGAGAGGGGAGAGGGGAGAGAGGGAGAGAGGGAGGGAGGGAGGGAGGGAGAGAGGGAGGGAGGGAGGGAGGAGGGAGAGAGGGAGAGAGGGAGGGAGGGAGAGGGAGGGAGGGAGGGAGGGAGGGAGGGAGGGAGGGAGGGAGGGAGGGAGAGGGAGGGAGGGAGGGAGGGAGGGGAGGGAGGAGGGGAGCGGGAGAGAGGGAGGGAGGGAGGGAGAGGGAGAGAGACCAGATATACACCCCACCATCTGTGAACAGACTTCATGTCATCTCCCTTGTTAATGAAACCACCACTACTGAAGTATTTTCTAAACCCCAAACCACAACCTGCTCCCTTGACCCCATACTCACTGCCTTAGTTAAAGCATGCCTCCTGTTCTCTGCCCCCTGGTGGTCAAGATTGTAAAATGTATCCCTCACATCTGGCATCGTTCCTACTTCTTTGAAAACAGCGGCCATAACTCCCATACTGAAGAAACAGGGCCTGGACCCTGAGATCTTCCCCAACTACAGGCCTACCTCAAACCTCCCCTTCCTCCCCAACTACAGGCCTACCTCAAACCTCCCTTCCTCACCAACTACAGGCCTACCTCAAACCTCCCTTCCTCACCAACTACAGGCCTACCTCAAACCTCCCCTTCCTCACCAACTACAGGCCTACCTCAAACCTCCCCAACTACAGGCCTACCTCAAACCTCCCCTTCTCACCAACTACAGGCCTACCTCAAACCTCCCCTTCCTCACCAACTACAGGCCTACCCTCAAACCTCACCTTCCTCACCAACTACAGGCCTACCTCAAACCTCCCTTCCTCACCAAACCTCCCCTTCCTCCCCCAACTACAGGCCTACCTCAAACCTCCCCCTTCCTCACCAACTACAGGCCTACCTCAAACCTCCCCTTCCTCACCAACTACAGGCCTACCTCAAACCTCCCCTTCCTCACCAAACCTCCCCTTCCTCCCCAACTACAGGCCTACCTCAAACCTCCCCTTCCTCCCCAACTACAGGCCTACCTCAAACCTCACCTTCCTCACCAACTACAGGCCTACCTCAAACCTCCCCTTCCTCACCAACTACAGGCCTACCTCAAACCTCCCCTTCCTCCTCAAACCTCCCCTTCCTCCCCAACTACAGGCCTACCTCAAACCTCCCCAACTACAGGCCTACCTCAAACCTCCCCAACTACAGGCCTACCTCAAACCTCCCCTTCCTCCCCAACTACAGGCCTACCTCAAACCTCCCCTTCCTCACCAACTACAGGCCTACCTCAAACCTCCCCTTCCTCACCAACTACAGGCCTACCTCAAACCTCTCCTTCCTCCCCAACTACAGGCCTACCTCAAACCTCCCCTTCCTCACCAACTACAGGCCTACCTCAAACCTCCCCAACTACAGGCCTACCTCAAACCTCCCCTTCCTCACCAACTACAGGTCTACTGCAAACCTCCCCTTCCTCACCAACTACAGGCCTACCTCAAACCTCCCCCTTCCTCACCAACTACAGGTCTACACGCAAACCTCCCCTTCCTCACCAACTACAGGCCTACCTCAAACCTCCCCTTCCTCACCAACTACAGGCCTACCTCAAACCTCCCCTTCCTCACCAACTACAGGCCTACCTAAAACCTCCCCTTCCTCACCAACTACAGGCCTACCTCAAACCTCCCCTTCCTCCCCAACTACAGGTCTTCCTCAAACCTCCCCTTCCTCACCAACTACAGGCCCACCTCAAACCTCCCCTTCCTCACCAACTACAGGCCTACCTCTAACCTCCCCTTCCTCCCCAACTACAGGCCTACCTCAAACCTCCCCAACTACAGGCCTACCTCAAACCTCCCCTTCCTCACCAACTACAGGCCTACCTCAAACCTCCCCTTCCTCACCAACTACAGGCCTACCTCAAACCTCCCCAACTACAGGCCTACCTCAAACCTCCCCTTCCTCACCAACTACAGGCCTACCTCAAACCTCCCCTACCTCCCCAACTACAGGCCTACCTCAAACCTCCCCTTCCTCCCCCAACTACAGGCCTACCTCAAACCTCCCCTTCCTCCCCAACTACAGGCCTACCTCAAACCTCCCCAACTACAGGCCTACCTCAAACCTCCCCTTCCTCACCAACTACAGGCCTACCTCAAACCTCCCCTTCCTCACCAACTACAGGCCTACCTCAAACCTCCCCTTCCTCACCAACTACAGGCCTACCTCAAACCTCCCCTTCCTCACCAACTACAGGCCTACCTCAAACCTCCCCTTCCTCACCAAACCTCCCCTTCCTCACCAACTACAGGCCTACCTCAAACCTCCCCTTCCTCACCAACTACAGGCCTACCTCAAACCTCCCCTTCCTCCCCAACTACAGGCCTACCTCAAACCTCCCCTTCCTCCCCAACTACAGTCCCTGTATCACAAGGTGTCCCACAAAGCTCAGGTCATTCATATCTATCTGATAGACAACAGCCTTCCCCAGTCCCTGTATCACAAGGTGTCCCACAAGGCTCAGTGTTGGGTCCATTACTGTTTAGTATTTACATGCTACCCCTTGGTCAGATCCTCCGTCAATTTGGACTCAGATTTCACTGTTATGCTCACATCCACATCCAGACCCACTCTGCCACTCCCTCTTTTATTCTCAGGGGTTAGATCAACTTTAATAGCGCAGATAGATTGTACCTTCCATCAACGTAATTGTCTGCATCATTGACACTACCGGTCAAAAAGTTTTAGAACACCTATTCATTGATGTCACGGTTTCGGCCGAGGCTGCCTCTCTCCCTTGTTCGGGCAGGCTCTGGCGTTCGGTCGTCTCCGAATTCTAGCTGCCACCGCTAGATGTTTCATGTTCGTTTGCTTTTGTCTGTTTGTTTACACACCTGTTTCTGTTTTGACGTAATTAGTGTCCTATAAGTTTCTCGTTGTGTTTGTCTAGTGTTGTGTGTGATTGTTTCGTGTCAGGTGTTTGTGCGTAACCTGTGTTTTCGGTACGCCAGTTCTATTAGCTTCCTCCTCGGTTGAGGAGAGTTTTTGCGCTCTGTATTTTGTGTGCTCGTGTGTGACGCCTGTGTGCGTCTGTTTGGCCTCAGGCCGCCTTTTGGATTATTTTGCTCAAGTAAAGTCTTGTTGGACTGTACATCTGCTTCTGCGCCTGATTCCACACCACACCATTTCAACACCCTTGACAATTGAAGGGTTTTTCTTTATTTTTTACTATTTTCTACATTGTAGAATAATAGTGAAGACATCAAAACTATGAAATAAAACATATGGAATCATGTAGTAACCACAAAAGTGTAAAAAAAATCAAAATATATTTTATATTTGAGATTCTTCAAATAGCCACCCTTTGCCTTGATGACAGCTTTGCACACTCTTGGCATTCTCTCAACCAGCTTCACGAGGTAGTCTCCTGGAATGCATTTTAATTAACAGGTGTGCCTTCTTAAAAGTTAATTTGTAGAATTTCTTTCTTTCTTAATGCGTTTGAGACAATCAGTTGTGTTGTGACAAGGTATACAGAAGATAGCCCTATTTGGTAAAAGACCAAGTCCATATTATGGCAAGAACAGCTCAAATAAGCAAAGAGAAACGACAGTCCATCATTACTTTAAGACAAGAACTTTGAAAGTTTCTTCAAGTACAGTCGCAAACACCATCAAGCGCTATGATGAAACTGGCTCTAATGAGGACCGCCACAGGAATGGAAGACCCAGAGTTACCTCTGCTGCAGAGGATAAGTTCATTAGAGTTACCAGCCTCAGAAATTGCAGCCCAAATAAATGCTTCACAGAGTTCAAGTAACAGACACATCTCAACATCAACTGTTCAGAGGGAGACTGTGTGAATCAAGCCTTCATGGTCGAATTGCTGCAAAGAAACCACTACTAAAGGACACCAATAATAAGAAGAGACTTGCTTGGGCCAAGAAACACGAGAAATGGACATTAGACCGGTGGAAATTTGTCCTTTGGTCTGGAGTCCAAATTGGAGATTTTTGGTTCCAACCGCCGTGTCTTTGTGAGACGCAGAGTAGGTGAACGGATGATCTCCGCATGTGTGGTTCCCACCGTGAAGCTTGGAGGAGGAGGTGTGATGGTGTGGGGACTGCACTTGAAGAAACACAGACAGTGTCACCAGTCTGTGATTTATTTAGAATTCAAGGCACACTTAACCAGCATGGCTACCACAGCATTTTGCAGCGATACGCCATCCCATCTGGTTTGCGCTTAGTGGGACTAACATTTGTTTTTCAACAGGACAATGACCCAACACACCTCCAGGCTGTGTAAGGGCTATTTGACCAAGAAGGAGAGTGATGGAGTGCTGCATCAGATGACCTGGCCTCCACAATCCCCGGACCTCAACCGAATTGAGATGGTTTGGGATGTGTTGGACCGCAGAGTGAAGGAAAAGCAGCCAACAAGTGCTCAGCATATGTGGGATCTCCTTCAAGACTGTTGGAAAAGCATTCCTCATGAAGCTGGTTGAGAGAATGCCAAGAGTGTGCAAAGCTGTCATCAAGGCAAAGGGTGGCTACTTTGAAGAATCTCAAATATAAAATATATATTCTGGTTTGTTTAACACTTTTTTGGTTACTACATGATTCCATATTTGTTATTTCATAGTTTTGATGGTTAGTCTGTCATCATGTTTATATAATTACTTATTTTATAGCTGTGTAATAATGACTTTGGTTGTCGTGAAAAGAGCTTCAAATAAAATGTATTATTATGATGATTATTATTCTCCACCAGGATGTAGTAGTTATTAGTTACCCACATCGCTTCTACCCTTTCTCCCTCCCACCCCCTCCCCCTCTACCTCCCTCTCTACCTCTCCCTCCCCCTCTCCCTCTACCTCCCCTCTCCCTCCCCCTCTCCCTCCCACCCTCCCCCTCTCTACTCTCCCACCCCCTCTCCCTCTACCTCCCTCCCCCTCTCCCTCCCCTCTCTCTCTCCCTCCCCTCCCCCTCTCCCTCTCCTCTCCCTCTCCTCTCCCTCCCCTCTCCTCTCCCTCTCCCTCTACCTCCCCTCCCCTCCCCCTCTCCCTCCCCTGTTCTGAGCCAGTTGTGACATGACTAGCTCTTCCCTCTCCCTCTACCTCCCCCTCTACCTCCCGTCCCCTCTCCCTCTCCCTCCCACCCCTCCCCCCTCTCTACCTCTCCCACCCCCTCTCCCTCTACCTCCCCCTCCCCTCCCCCTCTCCCTCCCCTCTCCCTCCCCCTCTACCTCTCCCTCTCCCTCTACCCATACACAAAAATGTATGCACGCATGACTGTAAGTCGCTTTGGATAAAAGCGTCTGCTAAATGGCATATTATTATATTATTATGTATTACCTCCCTCTCTCCCTCCCTCCCTCCTCCCTCTCCCTCTCCCTCCCCCTCTCCCTCTCCCTCCCCCTCAACTTTCCCCCTTCCCCCTCCATCTCCCCTGTTCTGAGCCAGGTGTGACATGACTAGCTCTCCCCCTCTCCCTCTCCCTCCCCCGTTCTGAGCCAGGTGTGACATGACTAGCTCTCTCCCTCCCCCTCTCCCTCCCCTCTCCCTCTCCCTCCCTCCCCTGTTCTGAGCCAGGTGTGACATGACTAGCTCTCTCCCTCCCCCCTCTCTCCCCCTCTCCCTCTCCCTCCTCCCTGTT
>NW_025534280.1:217500-230820 GCF_020615455.1 Coregonus clupeaformis
CCTCCTCTTCCTCCTCCGCCTCCTCTTGCTCCTCCTCCGCCTCCTCCTCTTCCTCCTCCTCTTCCTCCACCTCCTCTTCTTCCTCCACACAGAGTTATTCTTGGTAGTCTTAAATCAATCTAATTTGAAACAAAAGTATACACCTCACACACATGGTTATGGGCTTGAAGAAAAGAAGACACCTGTACCATGTCAGATAGAGTTGAAATGTATTCATTTTTTTAGTTTGCATCCCAATATAACACTTTATATACAGTACCAGTCAAAAGTTTGGACACACCTACTCATTCAAGGGTTTTTCTTTATTTTTACTATTTTCTACATTGTAGAATAATAGTGAAGAAATCAAAACTATGCAATAACACATATGGAATCATGTAGTAACCAAAACTGTGTTAAACAAATCAAAATATATTTTATATTTGAGATTCTTCAAAGTAGCCACCCTTTGCCTTGATGACAGCGTTGCACACTCTTGGAATTCTCTCAACCAACTTCATGAGGTAGTTGTGACAAGGTAGGGGGGGTATACAGAAGATAGCCCTATTTGGTAAAAGGCCAAGTCCATATTATGGCAAGAACAGCTCAAATGAGCAAAGAGAAACGACAGTCCATCATTACTTTAAGACATGAATGTTAGTCAATATGGAACATTTCAAGAACAGTGAGGGGAAAAAGTATCTAAAGGAAAAGGAAAAGGGCGCCATTTGGGACGCATCCTCCCGCAGTCCTTCCTGCTGACTCCACTAATTCAGCCTTTTCTCATTCCCCGACATTCCGATACGCAAATCCCACCGAGCGGAGGGAAATAAATGAAATAAATGAATGAATATATACTGACAATGTATAGCCGACTCCCCCCTCATTCATTACCTCTCCATGTCATTCTACAACCCATTCTACAACTCATTCTACAACTCATTCTACAACCCATTCTACAACTCATTCTACAACTCATTCTACAACTCATTCTACAACTCATTCTACAACTCATTCTACAACTCATTCTACAACTCATTCTACAACTCATTCTACAACTCATTCGACAACTCATTCTGGAAACCATTCTACAACTCATTCTACAACTCATTCTACAACCCATTCTACAACTCATTCTACAACTCATTCTGGAAACCATTCTACAACTCATTCTACAACCCATTCTACAACCCATTCTACAACCCATTCTACAACTCATTCGACAACTCATTCGACAACTCATTCTACAACTCATTCTACAACCCATTCTACAACTCATTCTACAACTCATTCTACAACTCATTCTACAACTCATTCTACAACTCATTCTACAACCCATTCTACAACTCATTCTACAACTCATTCTACAACTAATTCTACAACTCATTCTACAACTCATTCTACAACTCATTCTACAACTCATTCTGGAAACCATTCTACAACTCATTCTACAACCCATTCTACAACCCATTCTACAACCCATTCTACAACTCATTCTACAAATCATTCGACAACTCATTCTACAACTCATTCGACAACTCATTCTACAACTCATTCTACAACCCATTCTACAACTCATTCTACAACTCATTCTACAACTCATTCTACAACCCATTCTACAACTCATTCTACAACTCATTCTACAACTCATTCTACAACCCATTCTACAACTCATTCTACAACTCATTCTACAACTCATTCTACAACTCATTCTACAACTCATTCTACAACTCATTCTACAACCCATTCTACAACTCATTCTACAACTCATTCTACAACTCACTCGACAACTCATTCTGGAACTCATTCTACAACTCATTCTACAACTCATTCTACAACCCATTCTACAACTCATTCTACAACTCATTCTACAACTCATTCTGGAACTCATTCTGGAACCCATTCTACAACTCATTCTACAACTCATTCTACAACTCATTCTACAACTCATTCTGGAACCCATTCTACAACTCATTCTACAACTCATTCTACAACTCATTCTACAACTCATTCTACAACTCATTCTACAACCCATTCTACAACTCATTCTACAACTCATTCTACAACCCATTCTACAACTCATTCTACAACTCATTCTACAACTCATTCTACAACCCATTCTACAACTCATTCTACAACTCACTCGACAACTCATTCGACAACTCATTCTGGAACTCATTCTAAAACTCATTCTAGAACTCATTCTGGAACTAAATCCTCCTCCTGAATGGAACTGTCAATGAAACAAGACCAAGACAGCCACCAACATACAGGTAGGCCTACAAAACAAACCAGGTGTGATGAATCCAGCCAAGTGTTAATAATATACACTCTATGGAACACTGGTAACTGAGCAGGCCTTTAGTCATGTACAGCTAAAGTCTCCTTGGTTGGTTGTGGTTTTCCCCCAATGGTAATTCTCTGGCTAATGCCTACTGTCATGCACCACTACACAAGTAATGTCCCTCTGTGATGAGTGTGATTAGAAGGAGTCAGGCGCAGGAGGGTAATCACAGAATACAGAGTTTATTCCGTCGTACACAGTTGAACTGTATAGCGACAACAAAATACAGGCACAGGGGAAACTACACTCAACTCACATAAAACAATCACCCACAAGGACAAGGGGGGCAGAGGGAACACTTATACACAGACTAATGAGGGGATATGAACCAGGTGTGTGCAATTGACAAGACAAGACAAATGGAATGATGAGATATGGAGCGGCAGTGGTTAGTAAGCCGGTGACGACGAACGCCGAAACCTGCCCGAAAAAGGAGGGGAGACAGCCTCGGAGGAAGTCGTGACAGTACCCCCCTTGACACGCGGCTCCAGCAGCGCCGACCCCGGCCTCGGGGACGGCCAGGAGGACGCGAGCCGGATGGCGACGGTGGAAATCCCGCAACAGGGAGGGATCGAGGATATCCCTCACCGGGACCCAGCACCGTTCCTCCAGACCGTACCCATCCCACTCCACGAGGTACTGAAGGCCCCCCCACCCGACGCCTCGAGTCCAGGATGGAACGGACAGAGTACGCCGGGCCCCCTCGATGTCCAGAGGAGGTGGAGGGACCTCCCGCATTTCAGACTCCTGGGAGCGGACCAGCCACCACCGGCCTGAGGAGAGACACATGAAACAAGGGCTTAATACGGTAATCAGGTAATAACCTACAAGTGACCTCGTTGATTCTCCTCAGGGTTTTGAACGGCCCCACAAACAGCGGGCTCAGCTTCCGGCAGGGCAGGCGGAGGGGCAGATTCCGGGTCGAGAGCCAGACCCGATCCCCCGGTACGAAGACCAGGGCCTCACTGCGGTGGCGGTCAGCGTTGGCCTTCTTACTACGCCCGGCGCGTTGGAGGTGGACGTGGGCAGCGTCCCCACGTCTTCTCCGCGCGCCGAAACCAGTCATCCACCGCAGGAGCCTCGGTCTGGCTCTGGTGCCACGGTGCCAGAACCGGTTGGTAACCTAAAAAACATTGGAATGGCGTTAGGTTAGGTTAGGTTAGTAGAGGAGTGGCGGGGAGAGTTCTGGGCATATTCGGCCCATGGCAAGAACACAGACCACTCCCCCGGCAGGACCTACCCACATCCTGATTTACCTGTTCCACCTGCCCATTAGACACGGGGTGGAACCCAGAGGTCAGGCTGACCGAGACCCCCAGACGTTCCATGAACGCCTTCCAGACCTTGGACGTGAACTGGGGACCTCGGTCGGACATTATATCCTCTGGTACCCAGTAGTGCCGGAAGACGTGTGTAAACAGGGCCTCCGCAGTTTGCAGGGCCGTGGGGAGACCGGGCAGAGGAAGGAGGCGGCAGGCCTTGGAAAAGCGGTCCACAACGACCAGGATGGTGGTGTTACCTTGGGAGAGGGGAAGATCAGTCAAGAAATCAACACCATGGTCGTTGTGGAACTGGTCAAAGTTGTAACTTACCCGCTGGGAGGTGCCTAGGTGCCTTACTCTGGGTGCACACTGAGCAGGAGGAGACGTACACCCTCACGTCCTTAGCCAAGGTAGGCCACCAGTACTTTCCGGTCAGGCAGCGCACTGTACGACCGATACCTGGGTGACCAGAGGAGGGTGACGTGTGTGCCCAGTAGATCAGACGATCACAGATAAGAGCAGGCACGTACTGCAGGCCAGCTGGACACTGAGGTGGAGATGGCTCCGTGCGTAACGTCCATCGCCCATACTACCGGCGCCACAATGCAGGAGGCTGGGAGTATGGGGGTGTTGTCTCTGGGCCTCTCCTCTGTGTCATACAGCCGGGACAGTGTGTCTGCCTTCACGTTCTTCGTACCCGGAATGTATGACAGTGTAAAATCAAACCGGGTGAAGAATACGGCCTGACGAAGATTCAGCCTCCTCGCTGCCCGGATGTACTCCAGGTTACGGTGGTCCATCCAGACGAGGAAAGGGTGTTTCGCCCCTTCGAGCCAATGCCTCCACACAGTCAAGGCTCGGACAACAGCCAACAGCTCCCGATCACCAACGTCGTAGTTCTGCTCCGCCGGGCTGAGCTTCTTGGAGAAGAAGGCACAGGGGCGGAGCTTGGGTGGCATGCCCGAGCGTTGAGATAGGACAGCTCCTATCCCTACCTCGGACGCATCCACCTCCACTACGAACGGTAGTGATGGATCGGGGTGGGCCAGTACCGGGGCTGAGGTGAACAGACCCCGCAGTTTACTGAAGGCCAGGTCCGCCTCAGCAGACCAGCGGAGCCGGGATGGCCCACCCTTCAACAGGGAGGTAATGGGAGCTGCGACCTTGCCAATGCCCCGGAAAAACCTCCGATAGTAGTTGGCGAAGCCAAGGAAGCGCTGCACCTCCTTAACCGTGGTTGGAGTCGGCCAATTACGCACGGCTGAAATGCGATCTCCCTCCATCTCCACACCTGAGGTGGTAATGCGGTATCCAAGGAAGGAGACGGACTGCTGGAAAAACATACACTTCTCTGCCTTGGCATAAAGGTCATTTTCCAACAGTCGGGCCAGCACTTTGCGAACCAGGGACACATGCTTGGTGCACGTAGTGGAATACACCAGGATGTCATCGATGTAGACCACTACACTGCGACCAAGCATGTCCCGAAACACCTCGTTCACAAAGGACTGGAAGACTGAGGGAGCATTCATCAAACCGTACAGCATCACCAGGTATTCATAATGCCCCGTGGTTGTGCTGAATGCTGTCTTCCACTCATCCCCCTCTCGGAAACGCACCAGGTTTTACGCACTCCTGAGATCTAATTTGGTGAAGACGTGCGCCCCATGCATTGACTCAATCACTGAAGGAATGAGGGGGAGAGGATAACTAAATCTTATCCTCTCCTTGTTCAGTGGTCGATAATCAATGCACGGGCGCAGACCTCCGTCCTTCTTCTTCACAAAGAAGAAACTTAAGGAGGCGGGTGAAGTGGAGGGACGTATATACCCCTGGCGCAGGGACTCGTGACATATGTTTCCATAGCCACTGTTTCAGCCTGCGACAGGGGGTACACATGACTCCTGGGAGGTACAGCGTCTACCCAGAGGTTTATCACGCAATCCCCCGCCCGATGAGGTGGTAATTTTGTCGCCTGCGTCTTAGAAAACGTGTGCGCCAAATCGAGGTTTTCGGGGGGAATGCGCACGGTGGAGGTAACCGTCTGGACTTTCCACCGTGGTTGCAGCAACGGAAACACCTAGACACCTACCCTGACACTCTCGCGACCCTGACACCCCGTGAGAACCCTCTGCAGCCATGAGAAGGTAGGGTTGTGGAGTGCTAGCCAAGGGATACCTAATACCACAGGGAAAGCAGGAGACTCAATAATAGAAAAAGTAACCTGCTCACAACAAGTCTCCTGGGTAATCATGGTGACTGGTGCAGTAACTTCCTTAACAAACCCGGACCCTAATGGTCGACTATCATGTGCTCTGATGGGGAGTGGAATGGATAGGGGAACCAATGGAAATGCCTTGACGGCGTGAGAATGCCCTGTCCATAAAGTTCCCAGCTGCGCCTGAATCGACTAGCTCCTTACACTGGGGAACTACCATGTGGTCGGGAAAGTAGATAGGTAGGGGTGCAGTGCGCAGCAGAGGGTTCTGAACGAGTGTGGGTGTTCGATACCTGGGGTGATGCCGCCTCCAGACCCAATAGAGCGTTGACGACGACGTGTGGTGGATTGTCCCTTCGTGCCACCAGAGTGGCACTGTCGCTGTCGTCCTCCGCTCTCTCGGACGGCGGCTCCACCCAGCTCCATCAGCTCGGGATCCGAGTCGGCCGGGGGATGGGAACGGGCAGACCCCCTACCAGGACGTCCTCTGGCTGCCAGCAGGTTGTCCAAACGGATGGCCATGCCCACCAGTTGCGTGACGGACAACATGGTGTCCCGGCAGGCTAGCTCCCGTCGGACGTCCTCCCGCAGATGGCACCGGAAATGGTAGATCAGGGCCCGCTCGTTCCACCCGGACCCCGCTGCAAGAGTCCGAAACTCCAAAGCGAAGTTCTGCGCGGTCCTCGTCCCCTGCCTCAAGTGGACCAGCCGCTCGCCCGCCTCTCGACCTTCGGGCGGGTGATCGAAGACATCCCGAAAGAGGCGAGCGAACTCCCCGTAGTTCTCCAACGCGGCTCCTCCCTCGTTCCAAACCGCGTTGGCCCACTCCAGGGCTTTCCCCGAGAGGCAGGAAACGAGGACGGACACCTTCTCCCGCTCCGACGGGGCCGGCCTGATGCTGGAGAAGTAGAGCTCCAGTTGGAGGAGGAATCCTTGGCAGAGCGCCGCCGTCCCGTCGAACCCCCGTGGTCGGGATATCCGGATCCCTCCGGGTGCTGGGGTGTGGGTGGCTGGATCCGGTTGGCCAGCTGGTCTCGACAGATCGGGTCCTCTCCTCTCCAGGCGTTGGACGACCTGAAGAACCCAATCCATCGCTTCCCCCAAGCTGGCCAGCATCGTGGAATGCTCCTGGACCCGTGCCACGACTCCAGGCATGCGCTCCTCTCCCGCTGACTCCATCGCGGGTGGGTGATTCTGTGATGAGTGTGATTAGAAGGAGTCAGGCGCAGGAGGGTAATAACGAATACAGAGTTTATTCCGTCGTACACAGTTGCGCTGGATAGCGACAACAAAATACAGGCACAGGGGAATAATCTACCCCAGCAATACAAGGTACGAGTAGCTCCACCGAGCTACACTCAACTCACAATAAAACAATCACCCACAAAGACAAGGGGGGCAGAGGGAACACTTATACACATACTAATGAAGGGATAAGAACCAGGTGTGTGTAATTGACAAGACAAGACAAGAGGAATGATGATATATGGAGCGGCAGTGGTTAGTAAGCCGGTGACGACGAACGCCGAAACCTGCCGGAACAAGGAGGGGGAGGCAGCCTCTCGGAGGAAGTCGTGACACCCTCTCCTCTCAACTCAGCTGTTTTTACAGAGCCAAGCTCACTTGAGCAAAACCCTCCCCCTGAAAACATTCTAGCAGATATTCATTCCAGGTTATGTATGGGAGAGGAAAGCAGAATGGGTGTGTGGGTGCAGTATTAAGTATGCATCCCAAATGGCACCCTATTCCCTATTTAGTGCACTACTTTAGACCAGGGCCCTATATAGGGAATAGGGTGCCATAGGGCTCTGGTCTAAAGTAGTGCACTATATAGGGAATAGGGTGTCATAGGGCTCTGGTCTAAAGTAGTGCACTATATAGGGAATAGGGTGCCATAGGGCTCTGGTCTAAAGTAGTGCACTATATAGGGAATAGGGTGCCATAGGGCTCTGGTCTAAAGTAGTGTACTATATAGGGAATAGGTTGCCATTTGGGACGTACACAAAGGCTTTTCCCTCCTACAGCATAGAGGAATAATCAGGCTGATTAATCAGGTTATATTCCTCAGGGGGACATTGAGGGGGAAGGAAGGGGGAGAGCGACATTGAAATGATTTGAGCGTAAAACAGAAACAGAAACAGTTAAAATTGCTGCAGAGGACTAAAAAAGATGTCCACCCTGGGTCTGTATGGGTCGGCATTGCAGTGTAATGTGAGACTGTCTGGCCTGACAATGTGACAAGGCGTGTACGTGTACAGACATCAATGCACTTTGCACACTAGCTTCCACAAAACATCATCCGTTTTCCTCTCTCTCTCTCTCTCTCTCTCTCTCTCTCTCTCTCTCTCTCTCTCTCTCTCTCTCTCTCTCTCTCTCTCTCTCTCTCTCTCTCTCTCTCTCTCTCTCTCTCTCTCTCTCTCTCTCTCTCTCTCTCTCTCTCTCTCTCTCTCTCTCTCTCTCTCTCTCTCTCTCAATTCATCAGAGTGCTTTCGGCTGGACATAGGCAACTTATGTCGCTTTCAAATTATTATTATTATTATTTAACGGTAATAAAACACTTCAAGTTCATCTCTCGCTGTCTTAACAAAAAACACCAGCGAGGTAGAAATGTGAAATTATCCCTTGTCTCTCGTCGACCGTTGTTCGATCAATACCACAACAGATGTCTCTCGTCGACCGTTGTTCGATCAATACCACAACAGATGTCTCTCGTCGACCGTTGTTCGATCAATACCACAACAGATGTCTCTCGTCGACCGTTGTTCGATCAATACCACAACAGATGTCTCTCGACGACGCGTTTGTTCGATCAATACCACAACAGATGTCTCTCGTCGACCGTTGTTCGATCAATACCACAACAGATGTCTCTCGTCGACCGTTGTTCGATCAATACCACAACAGATGTCTCTCGTCGACCGTTGTTCGATCAATACCACAACAGATGTCTCTCGTCGACCGTTGTTCGATCAATACCACAACAGATGTCTCAAATGACGACCGTTGTTCGATCAATACCACAACAGATGTCTCTCGTCGACCGTTGTTCGATCAATACCACAACAGATGTCTCTGTCGACCGTTGTTCGATCAATACCACAACAGATGTCTCTAGCCGACCGTTGTTCGATCAATACCACAACAGATGTCTCTCGTCGACCGTTGTTCGATCAATACCACAACAGATGTCTCTGCGTGCGACCGTTGTTCGATCAATACCACAACAGATGTCTCTCGTGCCGACCGTTGTTCGATCAATACCACAACAGATGTCTCTCGCCGAATCGTTGTTCGATCAATACCACAACAGATGTCTCTCGTCGACCGTTGTTCGATCAATACCACAACAGATGTCTCTCGTCGAACCGTTGTTCGATCAATACCACAACAGATGTCTCTCGATTCGACCGTTGTTCGATCAATACCACAACAGATGTCTCTCAGTCGACCGTTGTTCGATCAATACCACAACAGATGTCTCTGCGCGACCGTTGTTCGATCAATACCACAACAGATGTCTCTCGCCGACCGTTGTTCGATCAATACCACAACAGATGTCTCTGTCGACCGTGTTCGATCAATACCACAACAGATGTCTCTCGGTGTCGACCGTTGTTCGATCAATACCACAACAGATGTCTCTCGTCGACCGTTGTTCGATCAATACCACAACAGATGTCTCTCGCCGACCGCTGTTCGATCAATACCACAACAGATGTCTCTCGTCGACCGTTGTTCGATCAATACCACAACAGATGTCTCTCGTCGACCGTTGTTCGATCAATACCACAACAGATGTGTCTCGTCGACCGTTGTTCGATCAATACCACAACAGATGTCTCTCGCGTAGATCGTTTGTTCGATCAATACCACAACAGATGTCTCTCGTCGACCGTTGTTCGATCAATACCACAACAGATGTCTCTAAGTGACCGTTGTTCGATCAATACCACAACAGATGTCTCTCATGCCGACCGTTGTTCGATCAATACCACAACAGATGTCTCTCGACGCGACCGTTGTTCGATCAATACCACAACAGATGTCTCTCGTCGACCGTTGTTCGATCAATACCACAACAGATGTCTCTCGTCGACCGTTGTTCGATCAATACCACAACAGATGTCTCTCGTCGACCGTTGTTCGATCAATACCACAACAGATGTCTTCGACCGTTGGATCAATACCACAACAGATGTCTCTCGATCGACCGTTGTTCGATCAATACCACAACAGATGTCTCTGTCGACCGTTGTTCGATCAATACCACAACAGATGTCTCTCGTCGACCGTTGTTCGATCAATACCACAACAGATGTCTCTCGCCGACCGTTGTTCGATCAATACCACAACAGATGTCTCTCGTCGACCGTTGTTCGATCAATACCACAACAGATGTCTCTCGTTTCGACCGTTGTTCGATCAATACCACAACAGATGTCTCTCGTCGACCGTTGTTCGATCAATACCACAACAGATGTCTCTGCGTCGAACCGTTGTTCGATCAATACCACAACAGATGTCTCTCGCCGACCGTTGTTCGATCAATACCACAACAGATGTCTCTCGGCTCGACCGTTGTTCGATCAATACCACAACAGATGTCTCTCGTCGACCGTTGTTCGATCAATACCACAACAGATGTCTCTCGTCGACCGTTGTTCGATCAATACCACAACAGATGTCTCTCGTCGACCGTTGTTCGATCAATACCACAACAGATGTCTCTCGTCGACCGTTGTTCGATCAATACCACAACAGATGTCTCTCGTCGACCGTTGTTCGATCAATACCACAACAGATGTGATCTCTCTGCTTGCGTCCCAAACTGCACCCTATTCCCTGTATTAATGAACTACTTTTGACATTTGGGACCCAGCCACAGACAGTACAATCAGGTTGGCTGCTCTCCACTGGGTTGGGGGTTTCCCTATAACTCTATAGGCAGCTGGAAATACAGTTGGACATCTATTGATTTTAAATTACAATTTTGGTGCCAGGTGGCCTATATGTTGCTTTGGGGACCTTTGTGGCCAGCTTGGAGAACGATCGGGGGATAGACAAAGTGTAGTCAACTTTGTTCAAAGGGCAGAAAATAATCTGATTGGTTTAGGGCAGAACAAATCCAAGTGGTTTCCAAAAGGTCAATGGGCGTAGTTTAACAGATGCACAACTTTTGAAAAAATGGTGGAGGTTTAAACTGAGAATCTTGTAACTTTTAAACTTTTAAAATCATTATTGTTTTACAGTAGTCAATGTACACAAATGTGACAATATCGCTAAGATGCAACTGGTCTCCTGATTGGAAGCAAAGAGTAAAATGTAGCAAGCTAGCAGCAACATGCTAAGCTAATCAGAGAAAGCTAGCTAGCTAAGCATTTAGCTAGAAAATCTCTTAGCTACTCATGTTGAATTAATAAATATAGCTAGCTAGGTGTTAAATATACAAGTAAGTCAGCTAGCATTTCCTTTAATGGAATGTTAAGTAGCATAAGCTATATGAACTTAAAATATCTCGGATAGACAAAGGAGATGATTGTGGACTAAAGGAAAAAAAAGAGGACTGAGCACGCCCCCATTCTCATCGACGGGGCTGTAGTGGAACAGGTTGAGAGCTTCAAGTTCCTTGGTGTCCACATCACCAACGAACTATCATGGTCCAAACACACCAAGACAGTCGTGAAGAGGGCACGACAAAGCCTATTACATTTTACATTTTAGTCATTTAGCAGACGCTCTTATCCAGAGCGACTTACAGTTAGTGAGTGCATACATTTTTCATACTGGCCCCCCGTGGGAAACGAACCCACAACCCTGGCATTGCAAGCGCCATGCTCTACCATCTGAGCTACACAGGGCCTATTCCCCCTCAGGAGACTGAAAATATTTGGTATGGGTCCTCAGATCCTCAAAAAGTTATACAGCTGCACCATCGAGAGCATCCTGACTGGTTGCATCACTGCCTGGTATGGCAACTGCTTGGCCTCCGACCGCAAGGCACTCCAGAGGGTAATGCGTACGGCCCAGTACATCACTGGGGCCAAGCTTTCTGGCATCCAGGACCTCTATAACAGGCGGTGTCAGAGGAAGGCCCTAAAAATTGTCAAAGACTCCAACCACCCTAGTCATAGACTGTTCTCTCTGCTACCGCACGGCAAGTGCTACCAGAGCGCCAAGTCTAGGTACAAAAGGCTCTTAACAGCTTCTACCCCCAAGCCATGCATTGTGCCCCCCCCCCCACCCCATCCCCCTCTTTTACGCTGCTGCTACTCTGTTTATTATCCATGCATAGGCACTTTAACTCTACCCACATGTACATATTACCTCAATTACCTCGACCAAACGGTGCCCCCGCACATTGACTCTGCACCGGTACCCCCTGTATATACCCTCCCTACTGTTCTTTTATTTTACTCCTGCTCTTTAATTATTTTTTACTTAAACCTGTTAAGGATCGGACCCTTTTTTTCAATTTTTGCCTAAAATGACATATCCAAATCTAACTGCCTGTAGCTCAGGACCTGAAGCAATGATATGCATATTCTTGATACCATTTGAAAGGAAACACTTTTAAGTTTGTGGAAATGTGAAATTAATGTAGGAGAATATAACACATTTGATTTGGTAAAATACTTTTTTTTGATCCATCATCTTTGAAATGCAAGAGAAAGGCCACAATATAATATTGCAGTTTAGGCGCAATTTAGACTTTGGCCACTAGATGGCAGCAGTGTGTGTGCAAAGTTTCTGATTGATCCAGTGAAGCATTGCAATATTGGATTATTTTGTATAAAGTCCGCCCAAATGTGCCGAATTGGTCAATTTATACATTTTCAAGTACATAACTATAGAGAACATACAGAAATGATATGGTAATACAAAATGTAAGTTTACACACTCCCAGGAATGTCATACATGATGGATCATTAGCTTATACACTAACTTTCACACATCTAGATGGCCGGGCGGGGTGAGACTGATGGCCGGGCGGGAGCAAAACTATGCTACATTTTATCTCTGGGACCCTTAGGATGACAAAGCAGAGCAAGATAACTGAATGTAAGTACATTATTTACCTTCAGAGGTGAATGTATCAAACCAGTTGCCGTGATACGTTTTGTTGTTGTTGTGCACTCTCCTCAAACAATAGCATGGTATGTTTTCACTGTAATAGCTACTGTAAATTGGACAGTGCAGTTAGATTAACAAGAATGTAAGCTTTCTGCCCATATAAGACATGTCTATGTCCTGGAAAGTTTGCTGTTACTTACAACAGTCATGCTAATCACATTAGCACACGACACCAATCCCGTAGAGGTTAACACTTTTTTTCTTCTTAAAACTGCATTGTTGGTTAAGGGCTTGTAAGTAAGCATTTCACTGTAAGGTCTACACCTGTTGTATTCGGCGCATGTGGCAAATAAAATTTTAATTTGATTTGATTTGAGTTATGCTAAGCTAAACAGAGCTAGTTGGCTAGCATATAGCTATCTCTAAATAATATTGAGCTAGCTAGC